>NC_064638.1:914293902-914596922 GCF_023864345.2 Schistocerca serialis cubense
TCCTGAGAAGTCTGGGCAAGTGCAGAGGTTGAGATTGCTTGTCACTGCAAGCTCTAATGTCAGCTGGGTCACGGAGCCCCTCAGGGAAATAGTAGGCAGATCTGGAGAGAAGGCCAGTGTCCACTATGGTTTCTTGTTGGGGTATGGAGGGGGCTATGCTGGCAGCGACTGAGCGTGCTGGATGCACACAGCTGCAAAGCGTCACTCATGTAAGCACGATGACGTTTGTCGCCTGAGTTCAGAGGCCATGAGCGATTCCCACAGGCGGGTGGCTGATTCGGTGAACACAGCTTGCCTCGCCCGCGGGGTGCAAGCAGAAATTTTTGTTTTGTAGCGTCATTCCCAGAACTAACCACAGTCCTCTGGTTTGGAGTCGGCTGGGAGCCTTAAACCGGAGGCTCAGACTACCTGTGACGATCTTGCCTGGAGATTTCTCGGCAGCTATCGGGTGGAGAAATATAGGGTCCCTTCATAGGTCATGCGTGCGTTAGAGGCAAGAAGCGGCTATCAGGGTAGCGTAGTACGTGTAGATTTTTTAGGGTAGAGATATGTATTCACAGATCTGAAAAGACGCATTCTGGGTATAGACAGGACAGCATTCGTCATAGGAGAACGGAGAAAGAAAATGTTAATATAGTATCAATTGACTGCAGGTGCATCTGTGGAGAGGTTCCAGAACTAATCTCACTTGTCAAGGGTAACTGTACCACGTGCACTAGGGACAGAAAGCTGGTTGAAATCGGGTGTCAGTAGCAACGAAATTCTAAACCCCCAATTAGAAATTATATCGCAAAGATGGGTTAAACAGTGGTGGTAGATGCATGTTTATGACAATTCTGTAATATCGAATGAGATTAGTGCGACTCACAATGCTAAATAACTTGGGTGAAGATAAGTGTTACGGATGGATCAATTATGGTCATAGTTACGAACGCTTTTATAGACCCCCTGCCTTAGCAACACTAACTGGCTGTACAACTGAGGGTAAACTTGAATACTTCGCGTAAATTTCCTGCTCATGTTAAAATTTTAGGTGAAAATTTTAACTTACCAGCTATAGACTGGTAATAGGCGCAAAGACTTAGTGAAATTGATCTAAACCCTTTATCTGGAAATTACCTTTAGCAGTTAACCAGAGAACCGATTTGTGAAGATGAGATCTTAGACCTGCTGGTGACAAACAGACCCGAACTTTTCTACTCAGTTAGCGCAAATCACGGAATCAGTGACCGTAAGTCCGTTACACTATCACTGAACACGGCTGTAAATAGGAACACAAAATAAGGTAGAAGGATCTTTCTGTTTATCAAGAG
This sequence comes from Schistocerca serialis cubense, assembly GCF_023864345.2. Classification (NCBI taxonomy): domain Eukaryota; kingdom Metazoa; phylum Arthropoda; class Insecta; order Orthoptera; family Acrididae; genus Schistocerca; species Schistocerca serialis. Next base: position 914,295,216 of record NC_064638.1, read on the forward strand.
AGGCAAGAGTCAGACTTCAGATTACATGTCAGGTCATCATGAAAGTTGCATCTCCAGCGTTTATAATGTTGTACATCAATGGAGAAAGCTGAAGAGCATCGCAAAAAAGGCTTTAGACACTTATTTGCCGTGTAAATTTGTGAGGGGTAGAAAATATCCATCGTGCTTTGACAAGCCTGATAGAAAGCTGCTACAAAAGCAAATAAAGCTTCACTTCAAATTTAAAAGTAGCCGAATGCTCACTTACAAAGAAAACCAATTGAAGCCAAAATCAGCATAATGAGGACTATAAGTGAAGGGTACAACGAATTCCAAAGTAAAATTACATCTACCAACTTGACAGAAAATCGTAAGTTTTGATCTTTTGTTAAATCAATAAACGGATCTAAGCCATCCATCCAGACACTCTGTGACTACAATAGCATTAAAACAGAAAGTGAGACAGAAAAGGCCCAAGTACTAATCGTCTTTTTCCAAAACTTTTTCACAAAGGAGGCTCGCACTGTAAGACCTCCTTTAAATTGTCGCACGAAAGACAAATGACCAAGGAATAGAAAAGCAACTTAAATCGTTCAACAGAAGAATGGTCACTGTATCTGACAGGATACCAATACGGTTCTACACAAAGTATGGGAAGGACCGTGTCCCTCTTTTAGCAGCAGGTCTCTAGAGGAGCGAAACATTCCTTATGATTGGAAAAAAGCACAGCTCATTCCCAGTTTCAAGAAGGATTGTTGAACAGACGTACAAAACTATAGGCCCGTATTTCTGACGTCGGTGCGTTGTGGAATTTTGGAACATGTGATATGCTCGCGTATTATGACACTTCAGGAGGCCGAAAATCGCCTCTGTAGGAATCAATATGGGTTCCGAAAACCGCAATCGTGTGAAATCCAGCTTGCCCTGTTCTTCTACGAGACAAAGCAGTGGACACATGGTGCCCAGGTAAATACCGTGTTCTTTGACTACCGCAAGGCACTCGATACATTTCCGCACTGCGCCTAATCTACAATACACGAGCGTACGCAGTATCAGACCAGCTGTGCGACTGGATTGACGAGTTTTTAGCAAACAGAACACAGCATGTCATTCTGAACAGAGTTCGGGTGCACACCAAGAAGTGTTATAGAACCATTGCTTTTGACTCCGCTGCTTCCCTCGCATAGACTGTATAGTATGTATAGGTTGTTTTTGTTTTTCTTTAATCGAATTCACAAATTGCAACACCTTCTAAACTTTTTAACTTTTCACGCTAATTAAGGCCATAGCGGCGTAGTCTTTTCCGAATGTACTTCTGACAAAAAAGCGATTCTAATAGCTGGAGTCCAAGGGTTTGGTTAATCACGCCCCTTGCATTTTTGTGGTGATATTCTTATTGAAACTTTCATCCCCTAATACAGATTTATTTATATCTGGCTGAGATTTAGCTTTAAATTTTTTTTAACTCTCGAAATATTTACATAAAAATTTTTATCCCCTATTTCAGCCCCTTATAGATTGAGTTTCCAAAAGCACTGACATACATGTTTTTTTTTTTTTATTATTTGTAACCGTGAAGTAAATACAAGTTTTCATACATGTAACTTTAAAATTGCTTTCATAATAAAATAATTCACTAAACTATTCGTTCCCTATTTCACGCCCTACATAGTTTGAATTTGCAAACACACTGAAACATGTATTTTTTATTTCCAAACTAGAAGTCAAATACTTACTTTCATAAATGCAGCTTTAAAAATGCTTTAGTAGTTCTTCAGTAACGATTTATTTTTTAAAAAAATTCACCCACTATTTCACCCTCTTAGTGGTCGAATTACCATAAATACAGAAACAAGTATTTTTTTTATTTCTGATTGAGGAACCAAATATCAATTTTCGTATTTCTAGTTTCAAAACTGCTTTAAAAGCGACATTTTTCAAAAAGCCTTTCATCCCCTGTTTCCTCCCCTTATAAGTGGAATTTCGAATAATAGCTCCTTAAAAGACAACTACAGTATGAGATCCACAACCTTTCCAAATTTCAAGTTTGTGTCCTTCACCGTTTGGGCTGGGTGATGATGATTCTGTGAATGAGTCTGGGCATATTTCCCTTTCTTAGGAGTAAACTTTCCAAAAATAGTGAAACTGTGTTTTTTCACTGCTAACCGAGAATTCAAATACCAATTTTCATAGATTTAGCTTTAAAATGCTTTCACAATGAAATATTTTTATACTCGTAAAACACTTCACTCCCTATTTCATCTCTTAGGAATTGAATTTCCCAAAACAGTTAAATGCGTATTTTTTTATTTCTGCCAGAGAAGTCAGATACAAATTTTTATAAATTAACTCAAAAATGCTTGCATAAGGAGATATAAAAATTTTCACCATCGTAAAGGCTGAAATTCCAAAAGCACTGAAACATGTATTTTGTTTTTTTTTTATTTGTAACTGTAAAGTCAAATACCAATTTTCATAGATGCAGCTTTAAAATTGCTTTAATAGTTCTTCGATAATTTATTCAACAAAATCTTCACCCTCTATTTCACCCCCATAGGAATTAAATTTCCAAAAATGTTGAAACATTTATTTCTTTATTTCTGACCAAGAAACCAAACACCAATTTTCGTAGATCTAGTTTAAAAGTTTCCTTAAGAGTGACATATTTTCAAAAAAACTCATCTCCTACTTCAAAAAATCTCTTATTAAACGACGACTACAGAATAAGATCAACACTCTATCCCAATTTCAAATTTCTATCCTTAACGGTAAGTCGCAATGCTAGAAAACTGTATCGAAATGCAGGACGCTTGGTGCAAGGAATGATTGACCCTCGATATAAACAAATGTAACGTATTGGGAATACATGAAAAGACCCTTTATTGTACGATTACACGACTACAGAACAATCATTTGAAGCAGTTACGACCATAAAATATCTAGAAGTATGCGTACGGAGCGATTTGTAGTGGAGCGACCACAAAAATTGATGGCGGGTGAGGCAGTTGCCAGACAGACTCAAGAAGGTACTTTACAAAACACTCGATCGACCAGTACTGTAATATTGCTTGTCAGTCGGAGATCTGCACCAGAAAGGAGTGATAGAGGAAATAGAGAAGAGCCAAAGAAGAGCAGCACGTTTCGTTACAGCTTCATTCAGTGAGCGCGAAAGCGTCAAGAAGATGCTCCAGTGGCCGATGGTGCAAGGGAGGCGTTCTGCATCACGGTGTGGTCTATTGTCAAAATTCCAAGGATGTGAGTTCCTAGAAGAGTCAACCACACATTACTTCCTCCTACATACACCACACGAAGAGGCCATAACGACAAAATTAGAGGGATTCGAGCCCACACAGAAACTTCTCAGCAGTCTTTCCTCCCGCGAACCACAGGCGACTCGAACAGGGGAAGGGTAAGTGATAGTTGTGCACAAAGTACCTTCAGAAACACACTGTAAGGTGGCTCGTGGAGCATAGATGTAGAAATCAGAGCCCTGCAGATAAATCACTTCTTTTCAATTAGTTGAGAGAGAAATTAGTATGAACAGGTCTAGCTAGAAGAGTATGTGAATTGCAGCAAGGAGCAAATGGATCGTGACATGCTGGCGCACAGAAAAAAAAATTCCAGCATCTTACTAGACACATTTAGAACATTATACTTTGAGACGTATTCTTAACGCACCAAATATAATCAATAAAGCAAAAGAAAATTCCGTTGTCTTAAGTTCAAATGGTTCAAATGGCTCTGAGCACCATGGGACTTAACATCTGAGGTCATCAGTCCCCTAGAACTTAGAACTACTTAAACCTAACTAACCTAACGACATCATACACACATCTATGCCCGAGGCAGGATTCGAACCTGCAACCGTAGCAGTCGCGCGGTTCCGGACTGAAGAGCCTAGAACCACTCGGCCACCGCGGCCGGTTTTGTCTTAAGTAGTCCAGTAAATCATGCAGTGTGACAGATTCATTTGAGTGGTCCGTACATTTGCCGATAGGGCCAAATGCCTGGGTAAAAAATTGAAAGCTTCAATTATGTTAATCGGACCATAAGCAGGACACTGAATAAATAGAAACCCTAATAAACTTTTACAAAGCAATGACAGTACCAGCTATACTCTGTAGTAGTAAGCCTTGGACATTAAAAGCTGCAAATGACTGAAGAATACAAGCAGTGGAAATGATGTTTTTAAGAAGAGCATCTGGCTGCAGACCGTCTGATACGATAAGGGATACAACAATCATCCAGGGACTATGTTTTTAAAGCATAAACGAACAGATCGCAGGTTATAGAAATAAATGGAGGGATCATATCATAAGACTGAAGGAAAATAGAATGCTCAAAATAATAATTAATTATTGATCAATAGAGACGCGACCAAGAAAAACCAAGATAGATTTATATTGATCCATTGTGGACATGGGACAGCGGCTAGTCAAATATTTCCCAAGGATAATTGCCAAAAAGCCGAACGCTTTGATAAGTTATTTTATTTTTAGAACCAGTTTCGGTATTTCTATATGTCATCTTCAGGCCCCGTATGCACATCATGTATAGACAACCAGACGTATCAATATTATCATACTGGAGCCATGTATCTGGATACCATGAATTCGTTATGCGAGTGCATCCTTCGAAGACATGAACAATGTACATAATAATTTTAAAAACCCTGTCTCGTGAAGTAGCACAATTTATTCAATGACTTCGCGTCCGCTGGCACATGTCTCGAAGGTCAACAACGACACAAACCTACCTATATAGCTTTAGATCCCATATAGCTTTGTAACCACTGCTTAAGGCTACCTCGCCTCAGTGTTGAATATAATTAAAATAAACTGGGTAAGTTAGGAGAACTTTGTTCTTGAGTGAACAAAGGTGGACGTATGGAAAACGTGTAAAGATTAATTAAACAAAGACCAGGGAGGAGGATAATGAATTCGTAAGATTGCAACTGCACTCATACCCAATATATTCATCAATATTCGTGTACGGGAGTAGTGGGACAACCTATGTGTCACCCCTCTCTCCATTGTTGCCAGATGTATCCAAGTTGGCGGCGATGACATCATCCAATATGGCGGCCTGTAGACTTGCAAAAGCACATGACGTCATCCAAGATAACGGCCGCGACGTCATCAAAGATGGCGGATTTTGGCGAGAAGATAGGTCAATTGGCCTACCTCCACTAACCTATCCTCCTGTCCCCTCCTCTCAGAAAATGGCGGGAAGTTCAAATTCCATCAAGACAATACAACACACCACGGCTGCCTCTACTAACCTAAGAAAATGGCGGGAAAATAGGTCACGTGGGTTACCTCCACTAACCTAAGTCATCCGACCACCATCTCTTCCTAGGAAATGGCGGGAAGAGGACTCAGCCTGTGCTGGTCATGAGTCTTTATTTTGCATTCAGTCTTTATTTAAACAATTTGAGGCACTACCACCATCCAGTGTGTTCGCCACGAGGTCTGAAGTCCAACTGACCTAGTTCACAGTACTGCCACCAGAGGGTGCTGTCATCCATTCCGTGACGTAACTCAAGATGGCAGGGAAAATGGCAGGAAACTGTGTTCGCCATGAGGTCCAGAATCCATCTGAATTGGTACACATTACTGCACCAGAGGGCGCTGTCGTCGATTCCATGATGTAATCCAAGATGATGGGTGAAAATGGAAGAAAACAGTGTGTTCACCATGAGGTCCAGGCCTACTACACAGTACTGCCACCAGAGATCACTGTCATCCCTCTCATCTGTTAGACTGCTTTCTCTCTCATGATCCTAATGGGACATGAGTGACATGCCTAGCCCACATGCACACATACTGACATCACAGATTGTGCTCTAGAAATCTGTTCCACCGCTCGCGATCCTAATGGGACATGCATGATGTGTGTAGCCCATGAGCGTGCATACTGACATCGCAGCGTCTAGCCCACACACGCATACTGATGTCACATATTGTGCAATAGACATCAGCTCCGCTGCTTGCGATTCTAATCGGACAAGTTTACTTTTGCCATGGTGTACTGCACCCACATCTCATAGACAAAAACACACTGGTGCATAATGCGAAAAGCGCGCATCTAACAAGGTTCCCAACGTTATGCAAAAGTCATATCACTATGTAAAAATAAGATCCAAGTCGAACTCTTGGAAACTGTATAGTGTCCCACAAATACTTAACATTCACTTTCTTGATGTCTCAGCTTGTCTGCATAGAAAAATTCTTACCCTAACATTAACTGTTTACCAAAATATACCAGCATTTAATCTTTTCCACTGTACACTATTCCTAAATACTAAAACAAAAATCACCAATTTATTATCTCAAGACTTTCTAAATGATATCCTTCAGCATTTACAAAGCTAAGCTAAATGTAAGAAACACTAGTCTTAATACCAGCAACCTAGAATTACCTGTATATAGCTTTCACGTTCGAAAATCACTAAGCTCGCAGACTGAGCGAGATGCAATAAAAACACTTCCCTTCCTTGATCAAGAATATATGTAATTGCATTCTCCTCAAATGAATTCGTAATATACACATAATGACTTCAGATTCAGAGGTTGAATTCAATATCATACAGTGTGTGTTCCAAAAAGCATCTTCATTCATAGTATGAATTTTTTCGCTGTAAATCCATAAATTATCACAGACTCAGTTCTCGTCGAGGTACTGGAAGCATCTGGCTAGTTCAGCTTTCAGTCACTATTACTGCTAGTGACGTCCCCCCCCCCCCCAAAAAAAAAAATGTTCAACACCCATTGGTTCACGCTGAGATCAAGGAGTCACTCTCCAACAGTCTTTCTCACTCGTCCTTAGTTCGTCTCAGCATTCATTCGCGTGTGTGTGTCTCTGTGTTCACTGATTCTTTTATCGACACAAGATGAAGAGAGCTAACTCCGGCAACTCCTCAGAGTGTAGTGGGAAGAGACTTAGAGTCTAGGATACAGGATTGCCAAGTGAGTAAATAATTTCTATTTTCAGGCTAAATTTTCATGTTTATGTTAAATTCGCCTTATTAATCATGTGTCCTTGTTATAGTAAAATTCGCGGATTTTGTCCTCGTGTGTGAGGAGAGGGAGGAGCGGGCTGGACTGCAACAGGCTCTGGAAGTACAGCCTCCTTTGTTCGGTGCACAGTCGGAATTGCCTTGTGAGTATTATTTTCATTTTAATTTCTTCTTCTATATTAGCCATTCGAAATTTTTTCTTATTTCATAGTTATATTTTTTTCTAGATCACCTGAAGCAAATTCAAATTCAGTTGGAAGCAGAGCTGGGCGCTGTTCCACAAAGCGTTGCTGCTGCTGCAGTAGATAATTGTTTTCGGCCCCTAGCTGTAGATAACCGACAATAGCACCCACGTAAGTATAGAGAAAAATATGGATGTGTGATCTTTCAGCCTAACTCGGCATTCAAAATGAATAAAATTATCTTACAGGAACACCTCTACACAACTTGGATTTGCTAGATGAGGCAGCTGGAGGCTGCTCATCAGCGGATGCAGGAACAGCCTCCAGAAAATAATTAGATGGCCAAGCAGCATACTTGTAATTTTAAAAAAATATATTACCTACCTCTAATTAGTAGTGCTAGTAGTAGTAGTAGTAGTAGTAGTAGTATAGAAAGTTTTTTACTCTAACAAATCGGCTTATATATCTTGTTTGTTGTTGTTGTTGTTCTAGGCGAGGACCGACCAAATCGATCAAATCTCTCTCTCCCTCACGATGATTACGATGATTTTTTTGAGGGTGCGATGGAGTCGCCTGATCAATAGTTTAAGCCCTGGAGCCAGAGCGAGAAAGGTAGTTACTCACCCCGCTTACAACCATATAATCGTCAGAATTCTTTCTTTCACCACACCAGCAGTGGTAAACAATGTACCTAACTATTATTTATTTTATCTCTTCTTCTTCTTCTTCTTCTTCTTCTTCTACAGCGGTCATGTCTCAACACGGTGTGGCGCGTATACCGGTGGCGGCTAATCCGTCCTCCTCATCAAAGCGGCGCCCGGAAAGGCACGCCTCGCCTATAAGGGCACAGCTAGTCGCCACATGAGAAGCGCCTGCAGTAGTGGCCACGGCTGCCGCCCCCGGGCCCGACCCTGCCCCAGCTGCCGTGTCTGCTACATCATCACTCTGGCGCCATGGGCTGCCCTCTCGCAGCAGCTCGATTCAGCAGCGTCTCCTCCTGCACCGTCACGTGAGGTACAACACGCACCCCAATCCAGCTCACCAACTCCTTCGTCTAGTTCTAGTTATAGGATCCTGTGGCTAGTAGCAGTTCCCTGCCCCGTCCTTTTAGTGAAGGACATCAGGTCAGTCATGCCATACCGCAGTTAGAGTGCTCAGTGATTGCCGACGCCTTTGAGGATCGAATATCCTTCACCAGGATCAACAACCTGGCAGGAGGGTACCACGACTCTGATGAATTTCTAAGCACATGCCTTCCTGTTGTGGAAACGGAGCTCCTCAAGGTAGTCAATTAACCTCGGGATCCCACCATAAAATGCAGTGCAGTGCTTTGGTTGAATTATCGCACTCCCCCCCCCCCCCCTCCCCCCCAAAAGTTGAGACTGGTGTTGAAGAGATTTCATTATCTTTGGGGGGGAAATTGCGTGATAACGTGGAGCACATCAATCGCCGAGTGTTTTCGTAAATCCACCATGAGTGCTATATTGGGCACGGTTTTCTGAGATGGAAGTGAGAGGCTCAGCTCAAGGACTCAGCAGGGTTCTACATCTGACATTCATACACATGTCTAGGATCTGGTAAATGGAGGACCAATCTATATCAAGCTCCCTAAAGATATAGCAGATAAGCATGCATGCATTAATGTCGAAAATAGACAGGATCAGGCTTGTTTTGCATGGTCAACCATGGTTTGTGAAAGAAAGTACGATCGAAGGGATCATCCTGAGTGTTCCAGTACGTACCATGTGGGTGATAATATTCGTGGGTATTATAAATTTGATGGTATAGCGTTCCCCTTCAAGATCCAGGACATACCTTAATTTGAGCCACGGGATACCGGCATATCAGTTCATGTTTATGGCCTGGAGAAGAAAAGCAAGTCAGATCAAGCAAGACAAGTATATTGTCGTCGAGCCCCTCCATTTCTCAAAATTTGCCAGTGAGTATGAGCTGCATGTAAACATGCTGCTCTTCTCTGAAGGTGATAATTATCACTATGTTTGGATCAAAGACATATCCCAACTCCTTTCCTAACAACTATCATCTGATCATCGTGTAAAACATAATTGCTTAAGGTGCCTCAATTACTTCTCATCAGACAAGTTATTAGCAGCGCATCTAGTAGACTGTTCTTCCAAGGATCCCGTACGAGTTATTATGCCTACCGTGGACAACAATTTCGTAAAGTTCAAGAATGCTCATCAGGAGCGATGCCCATTTGTAGTGTACGCCGACTTTGAATGCCTCCTCGCTCCCGTGATTCGCTGTGAAGGTGACCCTACAGCCTCACATACCACCTTTACAGAAAAACATGTACCATATGCGACAGCGTACCAAATTGTATAGTCTTATGATTCCAGTCTTAACCACTACAAATCTTACATTGGGGACAGCCCTGCTGTTTGGTTGCTCACTGAGCTCGAAAAACTTGCAGGCAACGTTCCCACGACCACATCGAAGGAGAGTGAAGATTTGTATAATAACGCTGTTGATAGTCATATTTGTGGGCTGCTGTTACATAGAAAAGCGGAAAATTCTCGTAGGGACCACTGTTATCTTACGGGAAAGTTTAGTGGCGCAGCTCACAACGAGTGAAATTTGAAGTACCAGCTACCTAGACACTTGCCCGTCTTCTTCCACAATTTAAACGGGTGTGACGCTCACTTTCCAGTCGAGCACTTGGCTAATTTCGGCTTGGAGTACAATCAGGTCAGTGTCCTACCTGAGAGCGTCGAGAAATACATTTCATTCTCCAGATAAATGACGCCAAGAATTATGCGCCGCTTCCTTGATACGCTACGTTTTATGCAGGCACCACTCCAGAAACTCGTTGAAACTCTACCTCAGAGGGATATGCACATCACTCGATCTGCAATTCCCGACGAGGAAAAGTTTCAGCTTATGACTAGGAAGAGGGTTTCCCCATATGAGTATATGGATAGTATGATGAAACTCAACGAAACCACGCTACCCGACATAACTGCATTCTCCAGCAACCTTACAGGCGATGCCATAATGGATGCAGACTATCAGCATGCCTTGAATGTCTCGCGGGAATTCATTATTTCCGCTTTAGGAGAGTACACACGGCTTTACACGGACACAGATGTGCACTTGCTTGCAGACGTTTTCGAGAAATTTCAGGGTCTATGTATGACCACACATTCTCAGGATCTCGCCTTTCATTACACTACACCTGGGTTGTCTTGGGATGCAATGCTGAAGAAAACGAACTGCAGCATTGAATTATTGACCAATGCTGACTTGCTTCTTTTCTTTGAGCGAAGCATCTGGGCGGGGGGGGGGGGGGGGGGGGACTATGCTAGTGTGTCCATAGGCATGCAAAGGCAAATAATCTGCGGATGGGTGACAGGTTCAACGCATCCCTTGATTAGAGTTTTATAATGTACCTCAACGTGAATAACTTGCACGGGCACGCCATGCAGCAATCACTGCCGATTGGTGAGTTTCGATGGATGCCCGAACACGAATGCAAGGGATTAGGTGGAAAAGTTATGGGGGGGGGGGGGGGGGATGGCAGCTGATTCTGCTGTAGAGTATGTGGTGGAGGCAGAACTCACATACCCTATTAGTTTGCATGATGTGCATGCTGATTTGCCGCTGTGTCCAGAGCAACTAGTTCCGTGAGGAGTATCCACCCCAAAACTGATGACAACACTGGGGGATAAGTGGAGATACATTATTCATTATCTTAACCTCCAGCAATGTCTCAGCTTGGATATGGAGCTGGTTTAGAATCACCCGGGCTATCTGCTTCAAGCAGTCCCCCTGGTTGAAGGAGTATATTGATTTGAATATGAGACAGAGAGGACATGTGACTTATAGAAAGATTTTTATAAATTAATGAATAATTCAATTTCCGGTAAAAATGGAAAATTTGAGGGGATGGCATTAAAGTTTGATTACAACTGAATGGGATGGGCGTTATGGCGTAAGAAAATGAATTGCCAGATCAAATTCTAAGCAGGTCACCATATTCAATAAGAACTTTGTTGCTGTGAAGATGACGAAGACTACAGTTGAGTTTACCTAACCTATTTATGTGGGGACATTCATAGTGGACCTATCAAAACTCCACATGTACCACTTTCATTATGAGTTTGCGAAAACTCATTTCGCAGATCCTAAATTAATTTATATGGATACAGATAGCTTCCTCTATTGGATGAAGAACTATTATCCATATGATTTAATTGGGTGCCACAGTAATGAATTCGACATATCCTCATACATGGCCGATAATCCTTATGGTATTGTTTCACAGAACAAGAAGGTTATCGGTCTTATGAAGGACGAGGCGAATGGACTGCCGATTGTGGAGTTTGTAGGTCTACCATCAAAAATGTATGTGTATCGCACATTGGAAGGTGCCACCCAGAGGCGGGATAAGGGTGTGTGTTGCTTGGCAGCGAGAGCTCTCTCTGTCGAGGACTATTTGCGGTGCCTGTGTAGTGGTGTTCACGGTGCTGCACTGCAACCACCACATATGGTACGGCAGACCAGTATTCTATCGAGAGGTGTACAATGTGCTACAGTCTAAAACTGGTCTGTCACCTCATGACAATAAAAGCGTCATTTGTGATGACAGGACTGAAACTCGCCAGTACTCACACTACTCACTTGTAGCGAGAGAAGGGGCTGGGGACTCTGATTGAGTGATAGTGAGAGAGAGAGAATGAGAGAAAGAGAGAGAGAGAGAGAGAGAGAGAGAGAGAGTCTTCAGGATAGTAGTATGACCATTTTATCATAGTGTAAGTAATTTGGTGTGTGTGGGGAAGGGGGGGGGAGGGAGGGTGGGTGGGTGTGACGTGTAAATATTTTTGTGTACTATGTACATGAGTGTATACATGCACAGAGAGAGAGAGAGAGAGAGAGAGAATGTGTGGAAAAGAACAGATAAAAAAAAGAAAGAAATTATGTTTATATGTATGCACAACACGTGTGTGAAAGAAAGAAAAAAGCATAAACAAAAAAATATTAAAAAAGGCAAAATAGAAAAAATTAAATATTGATTTATTTGTTCATATGCAATGTATGTGTAGCCTGTAAATACCATGTGAGTGTTGTAAATAGAATAGCTTTTAAGTTTTTCACCTGCTGCTAGCCACCCAAGTTGGAATAGTTTTTAAATGTATATACAGCTCACAGTCCATCAGAATTGCTATTGCAGAAACCTTTGCTATTGTGGACTCATGAATTTAGATTCTATGTATGCGCTGTCCATCAGAATTATTGTAAAAGCTATGCTACTGGGGCTGTGGAATTTATTTGTTGTAGTAAAGAAAGTATTTCCGCGTTAGTTATTAGCATAGATTTATGAAAAAAAATCGTACCAGTGTTCAAAAAATGGCTCTGAGCACTATGGGACTTAACATCTGTGGTCATCAGCCCCCTAGAACTTAGAACTACTTAAACCTAACTAACCTAAGGACATCACACACATCCATGCCCGAGGCAGGATTCGAACCTGCGACCGTAGCAGTCCCGCGGTTCCGGACTGAGCGCCTGAACCGCTAGACCACCGCGGCCGGCTACCAGTGTTACTGTTGTAGCGTGTAAGTTAAAAATATTTCTGTGCTGGAATAGAAGAGTCAATTTGTACTTCAATAATACTATATTGTACCTCAAGAATTATACTGTACCTCAATAACTATATTGTATTTGTGAGAACTGAATAAAGCAAGAAAAAAATTAGTCAGCATACATCTTTGTTTTTTTATTTACAAAAATAAACCATATCCCCCATTGCATTATGTATGTTTATGTAGAGGGTATTTCTAAAAGAATATAGGGGTTTAACGCTTTATAATATTTATTATATTAAACTTATAGTTACAAATGATATGTCAAATGAAAGAGCAACTCAAACAGTTTTACCAAGAACCTTATAAATGTTCAATGTGAGCACCATTTGTCACCATTGCGATTGGTTGAACTTCACTGTACCCGAGCGCTGGATAGGCCGCAAGGGGCCCGATGACAGGGCTTGCTTTGCATGGCCTCCACGTTCACCCGACCTAACGCCATGAGATTTTTTCCTTTGGGGCTTCTTCCAAGAATGGTGTGTACGTGCCTCCGCTACCAGCAGACCTCCCTGAATTAAGAAACCGGACTGAAGCGGCTGTTGCTACAATCACTGAAGACACACTTATCAATGTTTGGGAAGAACTCGGCTATAGACTTGATGTGTTCCATGTGACAAATGGTGCTCACATTGAACATTTATAAGGTTCCTGGTAAAACTGTTTGAGTTGCTCTTTCATTTGCATTTCATTTATAACTGTAAGTTTAATATAATTAATATTTTAAAGCGTTAAAACCCCGATACTCATTTATAAAAACGCTGTATATAAATAGGCTGTGCATATCTCAAATGACGTTAGTTTTTCTGAAGATGATTGCTATTAAGGAGGTTGTGAGGTAAAAATTATTTATTTATCATCCAACTTAAAAGTAATTTTACATTTTCATGAGCAGACACAGAAACACTTTTTTCATACATGTTCTTAAGTCAATGGAGAGGACACCCATGGAATTCCAGGTCTTGAATAGCAGCAAACTCGAAAATTCGACGCATCCATGAGATCTTTTCCTTCTGATTCACGTAGACTATGGTATCCGTGTGGTTGAATACTTTAAGCGTCGTCACCATATCTTTATAGAATATGCCAGGATCATCGCAGTGAATTCCATGGTAGAAATGTTTTAACCACTTTGCACTCTTCCATGTCTTAGCACACTTCACATACCTGAAAGACCTCGGTGATGCAATGTTTGCTGAGAATGTCCTTATTATTCCAGCATATTGTGTGTACGCTGCAAACGCCACACCTTTGAATATGAACTGTCTACACTCATCATCATAGAAACCCGCTACGAATTTCTCTCCTGTACCAACCTTTCCACCTCAGAGTAGAAATTGCGACCTACATCCTCAGTTATTAGCTGGATGTATTCCAATCTGCCTTCCTCTACAGTTTTTATCCTCTACAGTTTTTACCCTCTACAGCTCCCTCTTGTACAATGCAGGTTACTCGCTGATATCTTAACAGATGTCCTGTAGTCCTGATTCTTTTTCTTGTCAGCGATTTTCGTATATTCCTTTCCTAATCGGGCCACCTCCTCATTCCTTACCTTAACAGTCAACCTTCTTCTGTAGTACCACATCTCAAATGCTTCGATTCGCCTCTGCTCTAGTTTTCCCACAGTACATGTTTCACAACCATAAAATGCTCTGCTCCAAACGCACATTCTCAGGAATTTCTTCCTCATATTAAGCCTATATTTGATACTAGTAGACTTGTTCAGGAATGCCTTTTTCGCCAGTGCTAGTCTGCTTTTTGTCGTCCTTGCTCCATTTATCATGGGTTATTTTGCTGCTTAGGTGACAGAATTCCTTAACTTCCTCTGCTTCGTGATTACCAATTCTAATGTCGAGTATCTCGCTGTTCTCATGTACGCCGGCTTTCATTAATTTCGTCTTCTTCGATTTTCTCAGTTCATATAATATACTCATTACACGATTCCATGCAAGGCATCCCGTAATTCTTCTTCACTTTCACTCAGAATGGCAATCTCATCAGCGAGTATTATCATTGATATCCTTTCACCTTCAATTTTAATCCCAGTCTTGAATATTTCTTTCATTGCCATCACTGCATCTTCATGTATCGATTGAACAGTAGGGGCGAAATATTACAGCCCTGTCTTACGCCATTTTTAATCCGAGCACTTCGTTCTTGTTCTTCCATTCTTCTTGTTCCCTCTTTGTTCTTGTACAAATTTTACATTACCCGTCTTTCCGTATAGTTTACCCCTATTTTCCTCAGAATTTCCAATATCTTGCACCATTTATCCTTGTCAATGCTTTTTTCAGGTCGACAAATACTACAATAGTGTCTTGATTTTTCTTCAGTCTTGCTACCATTATCAGCCTCAACGTCAGAACTGCCTCTCTGGAGCCTTTGCGTTTCCTAAAGCCAAACCGATCATCATCTAACAGATCTGCAATTTTCTTTTCAGCTCTTCTGTATATTACTCATGTCAGCAACTTGGCTTCATCAGCTTTAAACTGACTGTGTGATAATTCTCGCACTTATCGGCTCTTGCCATGCTTGGAATTGTGTAGATGACGTTTTCTTCGAAAGTTTGATGGTATATCGCCAGTACCACACATTCTACACGCCAACGTGAATATTCATTTTATTGCCACTTTCCCCAATGATCTTAGGAATTCCGATGGAATTTTCTATAGCCCTTCTGCCTTATTTGATCTTAAGTCGTCCAAAGCTTATTTAAATTCTGATCTTAATACTGGATACCCTATCTCTTCCCTGTCGTTTCTTGTTTCTTCTTCTATCACATCATCAGACAGGTCCTCCCCCTCATACAGTCCTTAAATGTATTGTTTGCACCTACTCACTCTCTCCTCTCCAGTTAACACAGGACTTCCTATTGCACTCGTAATGTTACCGCCCTTACTTTTAATTTCACCGAAGGCTGTTTCGACTTTTCCATATGCTGAGTCAGTCCTTCCGACAGTCATTTGTTTTTCGATTTGTTCACGTTTTTCATGCAGTCATTTCGCCTTTGCTTCCCTGCATTTCCCATTTATTTTGTTCCCAAGTACTTGTATTTCTGTATTCCTGAATTATTCTGCAAGATTTTGTACTTCCTTCTTTCGTCGATCAACTGAAGTATTTCTTCTCTTATTCATGGTTTCTTCGCAGTTACATTCCTTGTACCTACGTTTCTCTTTCCAGCTTCTGCGACTAGCCTTTTTTAGAGATGTCTATTCCTCTTGAACTGAACTGCCTATTAAGTTGTTCATTATCGCAGTATCTATAGCCTCAGACCACTTCAAGCGTATCTCTTCATTCTTTAGTAACTCTGTATCCTGTTTCTTTGCACGTTGATTCTCCCTGACTAGTTTCTTAAGCTTCAGCCTAATTTTCATCACTACCAACTTGTGGTATGAGTATATATCTGCTCATTATTTGATTTCGAAATCTCTACCTGACCATGATGTAATGTAACTGAAATCGGCCCGTATCTCCCAGCCGTTTCTGAGTATACCTCCTTCTCTTGTGATTTGTGAACAGAGTCTTCCTTACGAAATGAAATTGATTGCAGTTACTCTATCTCCACTCTCGTTCCTACTACTAAGTACGTATTACCTAGAACCCTTTCTTCTACTCCCTCCCCTAAAACCGAATTCCAATTCTCCATGACTATTAGATTTTAATCTCCCTTTGTGTACTAAAATACCTGGTCATTTTCCTCAGATACCTTGTCTGTCCCTTCATCCTCCACTTGCGAAGTCGGCATGTATCCCTAAACTACTTTTTTTCGGTATTGGTTTACTACCCTCTCTTATGAAAACAACCCTATCACTGAACAGTTCACAGTAACCACTCTCAGCCCTACCTTCCTTCTTGTAATGAATCCTACTTCTATAATACCACTTTCTGCTGTTGTTGATATTACCCTTTACTCGTCTGCCCAGAAATCCTTTGTTCAGAAATCCTTGTCTTTCTCCATTTCACTACACTGAACCCACAGCATCTAGTTCGAGCCTCTGCAATTCCCTTTTTTTATTTTCTTGCTTCCCTTCTATGTTCAAATTTTTGACATTAAACCCCCGACTCGTAGACCGTTATTACATCTTTATCTCATGGCCACCTTCCTTCAGCATTTTCTTTCCCGAGATCCGAATGGGGGACTAATCCGAAATTTTTTGCCAATGGGGAGATCATCATGACGCTTTTCAACTACAGGCCACATGTCCTGTAGGTGCACGTTACGTGTCTTTAATGCAGTGGTTTCCGTTGTCTTCTGCATCCTAATGCCGTTGATCATTGCTGATTCTTTCACCTTTTGGGGGCTATTTCCCACCGCAAGGGTCATATCGTACACGTGTAAAAGTACTGTAAGAACACCTGTAAGTAGGCTGTTTAGGTTTTTTTTATTGGTAACACCACGTAGCGCTCTGTATGAAAATCACTGGCTGTGCTGTGTGCAGTCTGTGGCTAGTTTGCATTGTTGTCTGCCATTGTAGTGTTGGGCAGCTGGATGTGAACAGCGCGTAGCGTTGCGCAGTTGGAGGTGAGCCGCCAGTAGTGGTGGATGTGGGGAGTGAGATGGAGTAGTTTTGAGAGCGGATGATCTGGACAGAGACAGTAAATATGTAAGACTGGATGTCATGAACTGCTATATATATTATGACTTTTGAACACTATTAAGGTAAATACATTGTTTGTTCTCTATCAAAATCTTTCATTTGATAACTATGCCTATCAGCAGTTTAGTGCTTTCAGTAGTTTAAATCTTTTATTTAGCTGGCAGTAGTGGCGCTCGCCGTATTGCAGTAGTTCGAGTAACGAAGATTTTTGTAAGGTAAGTGATTTGTGAAAGGTATAGGTTAATGTTAGTCAGGGCCATTATTTTGTAGGGATTATTAAAAGTCAGATTGCGTTGCGCTAAAAATATTGTGTGTCAGTTTAAGCACAGTGATGTACAATTTTTCTAAGGGGACGTTACACACTGTGATTGCCATTATTTCAGGTGTATGTGTGAGTGAGTGTTTGCTTATTTGTTTCTATTTAAGATGCAGGTGAATCGACGAGATATTCAGAGAGCTGCAAAAGTTACTGCAAATAAGCTATATGTCCAAAGTTCTGAGATTTAATAATCGAGCAAAGTAAGGATGAGATAATGGTGTGTGAAGGCGGCATTTAAGCAATCTGAGGCACGAATTAAACCGAGAGAGATCAAAATAAGCGCACATTAGAGGTACTCTGGCGCACGAGTGAGCCGCAAATGTACGGTAATTTCCGCTAGGCGGACAGCAGTCAGTGCAGTACGTAATCTCGTCCGCGGCGCTGTCATAATTAAGAGGCTCGCAGCACGTAGTAAACGTCACGCGGAGCTGCGCAGGGCGTGCGTCAGGCCGGCCGTTAGCTGCGGCTGGGCACGTCGGCGCTGTCTTAGCGAGCAGCAGCGGCCACCGCCGCTCCAATAGACACCCATCTGCGGCGGAGGATAATCTCCAAAACCTGCAACTACCCTCCAGAACACGAGCAAAGGAAAGGCGCATCGTGGCGGTAATAGCAGGCCGGACAGTTGGAAGCTGCCACTCCGTCTAGTGGCGGCTGCTGACCCGTGAAGTGGAGGTCGCGAACTCGATCCCGCCTCGGGCGTTGGTATGGATTTCAGACGTGGTGTTACTGAGTGTGTGCTTACAGAAAATAATAATGGCAACATTAAGTGCCCATGAAGAATGTAATGCAGGTAAATACGCTAACAGGAATGGGAAGTGTAACGTCATCAAGCACCAGTCTGAGAAATAGCAAACTTTGTGGAGACTTTCATCACACACACACACACACACACACACGCATATACAGGGTGTTACAAAAAGGTACGACCAAACTTTCAGGAAACATTCCTCACACACAAATAAAGAAAAGACGTTATGTGGACATGTGTCCGGAAACGCTTAATTTCCATGTTAGAGCTCATTTTAGTTTCGTTCCACCTACGCTCAATGGAGCACGTTATCATGATTTCATACGGGATACTCTACCTGTGCTGCTAGAACATGTGCCTTTACAAGTACGACACAACATGTGGTTCATGCACGATGGAGCTCCTTTCAGTCGAAGTGTTCGTACGCTTCTCAACAACAGATTCGGTGACCGATGGATTGCTAGAGGCGGACCAATTCTATGGCCTCCACGCTCTCCTGACCTCAACCCTCTTGAGCATTTGAAAGCTCTTGTCTACGCAACCCCGGTACCAAATGTAGAGACTCTTCGTGCTCGTATTGTGGACGGCTGTGATACAATACGCCATTCTCCAGGGCTGCATCAGCGCATCAGGGATTCCATGCGACGGAGGGTGGATGCATGTATCCTCGCTAACGGAGGTCATTTTGAACATATTCTGTAACAAAGTGTTTGAAGTCACGCTGGTACGTTCTGTTGCTGTGAGTTTCCATTCCATGATTAATGTGATTTGATGAGAAGTAATAAAATGAACTCTAACATGGAAAGTAAGCGTTTTCGGACCCATGTCCACATAACATATTTTCTTTCTTTGTGTGTGAGGAATGTTTCCTGAAAGTTTGGCCGTACCTTTTTGTAACACCCTATCTATATGTGTATATATATATATATATATATATATATATATATATATATATATATATATATATATATTTGTTTCTGTTTCCTGCAATAAAACGAGGAGGATGAGCCTGATTACTAGGTAGTATTTTCTGGTAGCTGGATTGGAAGAGGAGGTCCTATTTCGTGGCCTGCGAGGTCACCTGACCTGAATCGCCCTGATTAATTCCTATGGGGATATCTAAAGTTACTTGTGTATGAAATCCCAGTGGATACAGAGATGGTATTAGTTGCCAGAATTGTAGCTGCCTGTGATGTCATTCGAAACACAACAGGGATATTTGTGAGCGTGCGTCAGAATCCTGTTCGCCGATGCTTGCATTGAGGTTGATGGCTGTCAGTTTCAGCACATTTTCTTAGATGCAGTATTAATTATACGTTCATTTTGTCAGTGATGGTACACTATGTGATCAAAAGTATCCGGACAGCTGGCTGAAAATGTATCCTCGCTAACGGAGGACATTTTGAACATATCCTGTAACAAAGTGTTTGAAGTCACGCTGGTACGTTCTGTTGCTGTGTGTTTCCATTCCATGATTAATGTGATTTGATGAGAAGTAATAAAATGAACTGTAACATGGAAAGTAAGCGTTTTCGGACACATGTCCACATAACATATTTTCTTTCTTTGTGTGTGAGGAATGTTTCCTGAAAGTTTGGCCGCACCTTTTTGTAACACCAGTGAGCGTGGCGCCCTCCAGCGGTAATGCTGGAATTCAGTATGTTATTGGCCCACCCTTAGCGTCGATGACAGCTTCCACTCTCGCAGGCATACGTTCAATCAGGTACTGGAAGGTTTTTGGGGAATAACAGCCCATTCTTCACGGAGTGCACTGGAAAGAGTTATAGATGTCGGTCGGAGAGGCCTGGCACGAAGTCGGCGTTCCAGAACATCCCGAAGGTCTTCTACAGGATTCAGGTCATGACTCTGTGCAGGCCAGTCTATTACAGGGATGTTATTCCCGTGTAACTACTCCGCCACAGGCCGTGCATTATGAACATGTGCTCGATCGTGTTGAAAGATGCAATCGCCATCCCCGAATTTCTCTTCAACAGGGGAGAAGCAAGAAGGTGCTTAAAACATCAATGTAGACCTATGCTGCGATAGTGCCACGCAAAACGACAAGGAGTGTAAACCCCCTCCATGAAAAACACGATCACACCATAACACCACCGCCTCCGAATTTTACTGTTGGCGCTACACACGCTGGCATGTGACTTTCACCGGGCATTGGCCATACCCACACCCTGCCATTGGTTCGCCACATTGTGTACCGTGATTCGACACTCCATACAACGTTTTTCCACTGTTCAATCGTCCAATGTATATGCTCCTCACACCTAGCGAGGTGTCGTTTGGCATTTACCGGCATGATGTGTGGCTTATGAGCAGCCGCTCGACCATGAAATCCAAGTTTTCTCACCTCCCGCCGAACTGTCATAGTATCTGCTGTGGATCCTGATGCAGTATGGAATTCCTGTGTGATGGTCTGGATAGACGTCTGCCTTTTACAAATTACGACCCTCTTCAACTGTCGGCTGTCTCAGTCAACAGACGAGGTCAGCCTGTATGCTATTGTTCTGTACGTGTCCCTTCACGTTTCCACTTCACTATCACATCGGAAACAGTGGACCTAGGGGTGTTTAGGAGTGTGGAAATCTCGCGTACAGGCGACGTAAGACACGAGTGACAACCTATCACCTGACCGTGTTCGAAGTCCGTGACTTCCACAGAGCATCCCTCTCTGCTCTCTCACGATGTCTAATGACTAATGAGGTCGCTGATATGGAGTATCTGGCAGTAGGTGGCAACACAATGCACGTAATATGAAAACTGTATGTTTTTTTTTTTGGGAGGGGGTGGGGTCCATATACCATTGATCACATAGTGTATTTGCAGATAACTGTAACTAATGTAAATAACAATGTACACAGTACTGTGATCTTACTTCTATTATCTCCTTAAGCTGTCCTCTCTGATCCTAGATCCCTACCTAAAATCGTTCAGTCCCAGATTTTCAGTGGATCATCCTCTACGTCATGTTCAATTATTGCTTGCTCTTACGGAAACATTCTCTCTCTCTCTGTCTCTGTCTCTCTCTCTCTCTATGATACCCCATATTATTTCTTACGCAATCAGTAACGTGAAAAATCACAAAGAGAGTGGGCGTGTTTGGATCACAATACGTCCATTACATCCCAAGAAACTGCAAAGCGAAGTTGATGGTTGAAATAAACGAAACCTGCTGCTATTGCACATTCCGAGATGCAAGCGTGAACCGCACGTTTCTCGTAATCGCGATGTGATTTACGTACGTAATCTGACTTTCCCCGTTATCAAATGGGTCAAATGGCTTTGAGCACTATGGGACTCAACTGCTGTGGTCATCAGCCCCCTAGAACTTAGAACTACTTAAACCTAACTAATCTAAGGACATCACACACATCCATGCCCGAGGCAGGATTCGAACCTGCGACCGTAGCAGTCGCACGGTTCCGAACTGCGCGCCTAGAACCGCGAGACCACCGCGGCCGGCATTCCCCGTTATCATGTGGGCCAAAAGTGGTAATAGGGTTTTCTGTCACAAACATTGATATGTACAGGACGGTTACCCTCTTGCATATGTTGTTTGTCTACGTACATACTACAGAAGAGTACTGGTCAGTGTACTAAACCAACAGTTCTTACATCGATGTTTAGGACGGACAATCCTGTTCAAAGATTTCCAGTGTTCTTGCCGGACCTCGTCCCCATTAACTTTTCTGTCTGTGGGCATACGAAAGAGTGTATCACAAGTTTCAAACAACAATGGACAACATGAACGCCCGTATTACCGCTGCTTGTGCTATAATAATACCAGAAACACTGACAGCGTGACTCGATCATTGTTGGAGTGCTAGTTGTGTTGACAGTTCGAGCGGTGCAGTGTATTGCCCGACGAATTTGTATCAGTTCTGAAACGAATGTTGTGAGGTGTTTCCTTCAGTTTAGAAATCGAGTTGAACTCATTGAACCGTGAATTTACTTTCAAAACCTTTTCTTAAGAATTTACTTTATTTACTAGCGATTCATCAAGAACATTAACACATTTAATCACACTATGTGAGCGAGGAAGTAGTTGTCAGTGGGTAACTGATGAAAACAAATTTCTTTCAAAAAATGGATTTAAAGTTATAATCAGAAAGCACCCATTAAATATCAAGTTACAATTTATTCAGAGGCAGAAACAATAAATATTGACAGTATGTGCTTTCGGGCTGAGAACCTTGCCACTCCCTTTTGACACACTCGTAGTCATGACCGCTCATAACAACCTCAGAAAGACTACACTGGTGCAACATCTGCAACACACCAGATTACTTTAAACTAAAAATTTTAACAACTCATTCAAGCACATATACTATGCAGCTGGTAGGAGGGATGGAAATGGTACAAAATACTAACATTAGAAAAATTAACTTGCCATCGAAGGTGCAACTTGATTTTTAAAAAAAACTCTTACGGTGCAAGGGTGGCAACTTTATATACTAAAATGACCATTTAAATAAAAACCCATGAAATGCGGTCTTACATAAAATGTACAAACATGCTCTACATTACACATATACCGTCTCTCAAGATGATAGACAAGATAAAAACATCTTTCAGGAATTCGGCCGTTACACTTCAAGCAATAAATTCGTTAACACCGAATCCGAAAAGCATGACAGAGGCAGCTATTAACGTACAGCAGACCGACAGACAGACACTAACTGCCTAACAAATGCAGACAAGACTCTCCTGAACCGTCCGCTGCCAACCGCTTCAACGGACGCAGGAAGGAGCGCCGATCTCCCGTCTCACGGCGTCGCAGCTCGCATCGGCCAGACCGATGTCATGGGTTGACTCCTATTGCTCTCGTGTCTGCCGCGAAGCCACTACCCCTCGCTATATGGCGCGGCGCACTGGACTGACGTGGCGACCTCACATGCGTCGACGCTCAAGACAGACAAGTCATCTTGTGTCCCAGTGCGCGACCGACCAACCGATCGATCCAACCGCCAATGATCATTGCCTGAACAAACTCGAGCAGACTGGCTGCCTAACACATGCTACGACTCCGGACGACAGACAGACACTGAGTGCCCCACACTGACCCGGCTGACCAACTGACCAGACTCGCTGCCTAGCGGGATTTTTAATTTCTTTATTGTTATTTAAACACCTTACATTAATAAGGTCGGCCGGCAGCGGCAATAGTACGCCGCTCTTCGGCCACAGACAGTACCAATAGAAACAAGGAAGACACAGAAACACAAAACATAATGGTGGACAAAAACGATACACACAAGAGCAAAAACCACGAAGCCGTTCACAGCCGTAGAAAAATAAAAAACTGCCAGCACTGTACACGAACACTGATGATTGAGATGACACACGTGAACGATGGACCGTGGGCGGCGAAAACACTGAAGCACTAAAACGACGACACATACACAGAACCGATGGCGATGATCTCCGGCACGTGAATGTTCACGTGACGTGTGCGAGTCCGGGGACCTGCCAAAAGGGGAAGGGTGGGGGAGGAGGGAGAGGGGAGAGTGTAGATGCCAGTGGCGGAGGAGATGGGGGGCAGAAAGAAGGTATGGGGGTAGGGGAAGCCCTGGGGAGGGGGGGAGAGGAAGGGTGAGGGAGAGAAGAGAGTGAGGGTGCCCAAAGGAAAAACACAGGATGTGGAAGAGGAGGATCAAAGTTGATAGGAGGGGTAGATGGAGGGGATGAGGGCATCATCAGGGAGGGGGAGCTGGTGGAAGCCACCTTGGGAGAGGGTATGGAGAGTGGAGAGATGGAGAGCAGGTGGGACGTGGGAATACAGGCGCGGCAGCAGACAGGGGTCGGAGAGGATGGGAGAGACAAGCGGGTGAGGGAGATCAAGTTTACCGGAGGTGTAGGGGACCCACCTAGCGAGCTCAGAGCGCCTCCTAAATGCACGTGAACAGGCTACCTTTCCCCTTTCCCACCAGAGGGAGACTGGACCGTGATTTTACGGTTAATAGTGTGGACAGGGGCGTGATGTGCCGTTTAACTTGATTCGCAAGGGGAGAAAAATTTCGTCTGTTGTAGTTTGTCGAGCCTGAGTTTGAAATACCTTCTATGTGCGGCGGGATGTCATTTCGTCCTCCTGTCTCTCCGTCGCTGGGATTGCTATCCTCATTTACCGTCCCATGGATGTATATCGATGGGCTACGCTGCTCTCCGTACTCTACTAGACGCTGGTGATGGAAGTGCGTCGTTCAGTGGCACGTTAGTCTGGGTTCTTTATGTTTGATCATCAAGTGCATAGTCTTCGAGTGGCACTCCTTAGAGTTTGCCTTGCGCAGTTAGACTGGAGTTTATTTTGTCTTGTGAAGCTTCTGCTTTCCGTTAACAAAGGTTAAGCTTGATTACGCACTCCGTACGACGCTTGGCACCTCAGCAGGCAGGTCGAAGCTACCTTCGTGACTAAACGGAAGCCTTTGGATTGAGAAGTCTTGTGTTTTGCAAATTGTTCATAAATTGCTGTTTTGGTATTAAGTTGGCTGAGGTTGTGTTGCATTTTGTATGGGGCTGTGTGCTCAGCGCCGTGGAGTACCATTTGTGTGAACTTCTTCACTGGGGAGTACTGATCGGGCCATTGTTGGTTCTCTGCTGTGTGAAATAAGTTTATTATTATTTTAAAGTAACATTAAAATGTTTCAGGTAGCTATTACTTGGGTGGAACGCGCGGAACCGCAACGGAAATAGTACATGCGTGCTTTACGTGTCCGTTGTTGGTGCGGCCAGATGTCTGTTGTTCGTTTTGATGCACCTGAGTTAAGTATTGGTTGCCTCCTCCTTTGCGGCCCCATCGTGTTATTCTCATAAACATTACCTTCGAGTCATATTAGTTAATTTTATGCTAGTATTATTTTAATTTCTTACATTGGTTAAATTGTGCGGCCTTCATTATGCACACTGTTTGTCATAGCGGAGTTGATGTGCCATTGTAATTTTTTAAACTCCATTGTGTATTCCCTTCGTGATACATATTGTTTGTCATAATAGATTTGAGTATGCCAATTGTAATGTCTCATATATCATGGTGTGAGTGTGTAATGGTGCAATAAATGGATGATTGTTATTTCTGTTTTGGCGCCCTTCATGCCTCCTTTCTGGTCCCTATTTGTACGCTATCCTTGTACTTGTGTTGGTAACCCACATCAGTGGTAGCAGCGCACCTTGCTTCCCGGACCTTGTGTGCTTTAATTTGTGTAGGTGTAGTTTGAACGTAATATTTTTTTGTATTTTTATGCTCTTGTGTACTGAGAACGTTTTTTGCTTATAATTTCCTTTGTGTCTTATAAAGAAACACGGAGCGATCATGGCACGATCAGTACCAAGTTTAGACTTACTTATGAAAGCCCAGCTGCAATATGAGCTTAGAATCAGAAGCCAAAGTGTTGACGGTACGGTGAATGAGTTGATCCCACGGCTCCGGGTGGCGCTGTTAGATCCAGTAACGTTGCCCCCAGATCTTTTCCCGGATCACGGTAAGTGGATATCGTCAGTTTCCACATTTATAGCTGCTTGGAGTGCTACCGTGTCAGTCTTTGAGCGTGATCCTCCCACGTTAAAAAAGCTTCGTCGAGCATAAGCGCAATTGGCTCATTCACATCAGTCTTGTTAGATTTAATATCAGTTGGGGTCCAAGACGCGCATAGAGCAGCTTTTAATCAGGTCTTGGCGGGGGTGGAGGGCCTGAATTCGCACCTTCTGACACTTGCCTTGGTTGGAGAGGAGAGTAATATCGATCTTGAGAGTCGTCAGTTGTAAGGGAGCGTGCGTCCCAGCGAGTCGAATTAGAACAGTCTAATTCCTTTGCGAACTTGCCCCACCCACTATTGAGATTGTTGCAAGATGTCACTGACATTACTATTGAGTCAGTAGACCAAGTTATCAAGGTGTTGGAATTAATTGTTCGTTTACACTGACATACGGAGGCTCTGTCTCTCGTTGATGCTACGGTATTGACGGCGTTGTTATCGATGGCCCGCGGCAGTTTAGCTTTGATAATAGCCGAAACGTTGCTAGATGGCGGTTCGCTCACGCACCTGAGGGATAAGATTTTGAATATTAAACTCACTGACCGCGCGCGTAGAGCGTTGGAGCAGGAACAATTTTGGCGGGTGCAAGGAGATAGGGAACCACTAATGCAATTTGTGGAACGTGTTAGGCTTGCGGTAGCGGCTCTCGACATACAAATTTCAGAACGCGATTGTGTCACCCATATCCTTGATGGTCTTTCTACAGCAGAGAAGGGAAAAGTTATCTTTGTTGAGAGACCGCCAACGTACGCCGAGTTGTTGGCGGTTGTTGACAAATTAGATGTCCGCCAATTTCCGGAAGTTACCCAGCAGCGTTCTCATAACACTATGCCTTCGGAAGCACTGCCGACTGTTGTTCACCGGAACGTCCCTAACCAAAGCCAATGTTATCGTTGCGGATCCCCAGATCATTTGGTCCGGTCCTGTCCGGTTCTTCGCACGCCCCGTTATCAAAAATGACGCCAGGTGAATGGGGTAAGAAGGTGGGGGAAAAGAAAGCGAAACTGGCAGGTAAATTGTCGTGTAATTCGAGCTCAGTCGATCCCTTCTCTCCCCTTTATTTGTGCGAAATTAAGGCAGGAACCGATTTGTGCCTTATTGGAGACGGCCGGGGTGGCCGAGCGGTTCTAGGCGCTACAGTCTGGAACCGCGCGACTGCTGCGGTTGCAGGTTCGAATCCTGCCTTGGGCATGGATGTGTGTGATGTCCTTAGGTTAGTTAGGTTTAATTAGTTCTAAGTTCTAGGGGACTGATGACCTTAGAAGTTAAGTCCCATAATGTTCAGAGACATTTGAACCATTTTTTTGAACCTTATTAGACACAGGCAGTGCCCGGTCTTTCATTACTAAGCCGTGGTATTTGGTATTTGGTAAAACAGCTCGCTTGTCTAGTGTGCGTTCCACCGGAAGTAGATGTCGGACTGCTAATGGTGAAATGACGCCTATTCTGGGATAGTGCACAGCAAGTTTGTCTATTGGCACCTTTTCATGGGTTGTTCAGTTGTTGGTTGCGGAGAATTTAAGCATGCCTTTCATTTTGGGTTGGGACTTTATTAGTAAATCGGGTCTAATTGTCGATCCTTCAAGGGGTACCTCCTATTTTCAATTCCGACCTACTACTAGAATTGCCTTTTGTGAGTGTGGCAGGGGAGGAGGAAGTGCTATTTTGGCGGTAACACAGGATTATCCGGATGTATCACATGTCCCTTCCGACCAAGAAGCAAGTTTAACGGAGCTGGTGTCTGAGTAACCGCACGTTATTACGGACAGATTAGGAGTAACCAATCAGATCGAGTATGAAATTCTTCTTACTGATCAGATCCCGGTGCGTAAGGCTCCGTATAGGTTGTCACCTCCTAAAATGCGGGTGCTGTGGACCAAAATCGAGCAGATGTTGAAGGATGGGTTAATCCGCTATTCCACCTCGCCGTACGCTTCTCCTGTTTTCCTCGTCCCTAAGGCAGGCAAGAATGACTATCGGCTTGTAGTCGATTACCGGCTGCTTAATCAGAAAGTGGTCTTGGAATCGGTCCCTCTCCCCGACCTGCATAATTGTTTTACCTGGTTTAAGGGTGCGATAGTTTTCACCGTATTCGATTTGAATCAAGCCTATTTCCAAATACCTCTTGTGGAGAGTTTCAAGCGAGTAACGGCATTTACTACAGATTGGAATCTGTTTAATTTAACCGGGTCCCATTTGGTTTGGCGACGGGAGCTGCGGTTTTGAGTAGATTGTTAGATCGGGTGCTTGGTGACTTGAAGTTTAATTGTGTGTACAACTATTTAGATGATCTTGTTATTTATAGTAAATCATTCGAGGACTATTGGCAGCATCTTAGGTTGGTGTTAGAGCAGCTGCGACTGGCGGGGCTCACGGTTGGGCCGTCTAAAATTAGTTTGTGTAAGAGAGCTATGTTATTTTTGGGGCATATTGTCTCGGATCGGGGAGTCGAGATTGATCAAGAGAGGGCACTTGCTATTCGGGTTTTTCCCCCTCCTAAGGGCAAACAGGGGATAGCACGTTTCATTGGCATGTGTAATTTTTTTAGGAAATTTGTGCAGCAGTTCGCTGAATTGGCCACACCTCTTAATAGTTTGCGTGGGAAGGATGTCAAGTTTCGTTGGGGTGTAGAGCAACAGTGTGCCTTTCAGGCCTTGAAGACTGCCATTGCTAATCCGCCGGTGTTAGCTTTACCGGATTTTAACCGGCAGTTTATTGTTCAGAGCGATGCTTCTCGAGGTAGTGTGGCTGCTGTGCTTCTTCAAGACGAGGCTGGCGAGCGACGTCCGCTGGCATTTGCGTCACGACGTTTATCTCAGGCGGACGTAACTATTCGATATGTGAATGTGAGGCCCTCGCAGTACTATTCGCGTCGGAGGAATTCGCCTTTTTTTTTTTTTTTTTTTTTTTAACATTCCACCTTTATTTTGGAGACGGATAATCAGGCGCTCATTTGGGTCCTATCCCGCCCCCGCAAAACGGGACGCATTGCCCGTTGGACAGTACGAATTTCATCCTTCCATTTTCAGGTCAGACACATCAGAGGGTCTGATAATTGCGTGGCCGATGCTCTGAGCCGTATGTTTACTGAGCAGGTGCAGGTGGTGCAAGTAGGTGCCACCTTGACTGATGTCCCCGAGATGTTTTGCAATCTCTCTAAGAAACAGGTTGAAGATCAATATTGGGGACCCATTTATCAACGTGTTAAAGGAGGTGAAATGGTTCCCGATTATGAGATATGTCGTGGGGTTTTGTGTAAAAGGCAGAGTGATGCTCGTAGTTGTTTATGTATCCCTAAGGCTCTAGTAGATATGGTAATCAAATATTTCCATGATTCGGCCGTTAGTGGGCATTTCGGGTTTAATAAAACCTTGAATCGCGTACGGGAAAAGATGTTTTGGCTAGGAATGTATGCTGATGTCAAACATTATGTGGCATCGTAAGAGGCTTGTGAGTGGGCAAAGCCGGATGTCGCGGGGCGTGTGGGTTTGTTGCAGTCAGAGAGGTGTTTCGCGCCTCTTGAGCGATTGGTCATTAATTATTTGGGACCCCTTCCCCGTACCAAGCAAGGTCATAGATATATATTGGTAATTGTTGATGCCTTTTCTCGGTTCACCTCTCTCCTGCCCACCAGGGGAGTCACTGCTCCGGCTTTCCGGCTTTCCTTTCCGCAGCTTTTAAGGGATTCCTCTTTTCTCAAGGGATTCGCCACGTCACTACTACTCCCTATTACCCCAAGGTATCCTTTGCTGAACGTGTTAATCGGAATCTTAAGTCGGCCCTCTGTATTTTTCATGCCCGTTCTCCCAAGGGTTGGGATTTGATCCTGCCATGGTTAAACGAAGCGTTTAATTCGGAGTGTCATGAGGCAACGGATAGCACCCCTAATGCTCTTCTGTTTAGGTACCCGGTGAATTCTCCCTTGTCCAACCTGTGGAGTATTAATGATCTTATTCCCCAGCAAACTGATCCGGCTAGCCTTCGCGAGAATTGGCAACGGGCGCGTCGCAATATCTAACAGGCGCATCAGAGGGAAGCCCGTTACTATAATCGGGGTAGGCGCCCCTTCAGGGGCAAAGTGGGCGATGTGGTTTTTGTTCGTCATTTTGGGTCCTCAGGGGCGAGTGGTGATAAAGGGAAGTTGAGACTACTTTATCAAGGCCCCTTCCGTATTGTGAGGGTGTTGGGTCTGGTCAACCTCCTCGTTAAACAGCCGGAATCGGGAAAGACTCGTCGTGTCCACGTCTCTCAAATTAAGTTTGCTCCAAATGTTGAGCCAGAGGGAGGTTGCTGATATCCCTGTTCCTCTTTCTGGGTGTCACTGTCTCCGTTTCGCCTTTTCTGTACTCATCCACTGGGTGTGTTTACGGTGCTCGCTTATTTCCAAGTCCATATCGATCTTAGTGCTGAGTTTTCACTCAGACGGCGCTTTGGCGTTAGGCGGTTGTTCCGTGTGTGATCGCTGGCCGCAGCTTAACAGGAGGTGTGTGACGAGGAGAAAGGTGGCTGCCTTGGCGTGGAGACAGTTCGGCTCGGCTGGGGTTTTGCGTCTGGACGCCGAGTGGGGCCCGATGGGAAGACCGGACCGTGATTTTACGGTTAATAGTGTGGACAGCGGCGTGATGTGCCGTTTAACTTGATTCGCAAGGGGAGCAAAATTTCGTCTGTTGTAGTTTGTCGAGCCTGAGTTTCTATGTGCGGCGGGATGTCATTTCGTTCTCCTGTCTCTCTGTCGCTGGGATTGCTATCCTCGTTTACTGTCCCATGGATGTATATCGATGGGCTACGCTGCTCTCCGTACTCTACTAGACGCTGGTGATGGAAGTGCGTCGTTCAGTGGCACGTTAGTCTGGGTTCTTTATGTTTGATCATCAAGTGCATAGTCTTCGAGTGGCACTCCTTAGAGTTTGCCTTGCGCAGTTAGACTGGAGTTTATTTTGTCTTGTGGAGCTTCTGCTTTCCGTTAACAAAGGTTAAGCTTGATTACGCACTCCGTACGACGCTTGGCACCTCAGCAGGCGGGTCGGAGCCACCTTCGTGACTAAACGGAAGCCTTAGGATTGAGAAGTCTTGTGTTTTGCAAATTGTTCATAAATTGCTGTTTTGGTATTAAGTTGGCTGTGGTTGTGTTGCATTTTGTATGGGGCTGTATGCTCGGCGCCGTGGAGTACCATTTGTGTGAACTGCTTTACTGGGGAGTGCTGATCGGGCCATTCTTGGTCCTCTGATGTATACAATAAGTTTATTATTATTTTAAAGTAACATTATCACTTAAATGATTTAATTCGTGTTGCGTTAATTGCAACTTGGGCACTGAGAAATTTAGTAGTGTAATTACGGAAGATTTAATAGTGGCACATGCCCCTTTACGTGTTTCGTAATCTGTTAATTACCGAAAGACCTTAAGCTCATAGCCATATGATATGATTTTCTTAAATTATAGTATTTTTATGTCATGTTATTGTTTTTCTTTTCATTTGCTGATCACTGGTGTACTGTTCCAAGTATTAAAATGTTTCAGGTAGCTATTACTTGGGTGGAACGCGCGGAACCGCAACAGAGAGAGTAGTTGCGTGCCTTGCGTGTCCGTTGTTGGCGCGGCCTGGTGTCCGTTGTTTGTTTTGGTGCACCTGAGTTAAGTATTGTGTTGCCTCCTCCCTTGCGGCCCCGTCGTGTTCTTCTCATAAACATTTCCTTCGAGGCATTTTAGTTAATTTTATGCTAGTATTATTTTAATTTCTTACATTGGTAAAAATTTTGCGGCCTTCGTTATGCACACTGTTTGTAATGGCGGAGTTGATGTGCCATTGTAATTTCTTAAACTCCATTATGTGTACCCTTCGTGATACATATTGTTTGTCATAATAGATTTGAGTATGCCAATTGTAATGTCTCATATATAATGATGTGAGTGTGTAATGGTGCAATAAATGGATGATTGTTATTTCTGTTTTGGCGCCCTTCATACCTCCTTTCTTGTCCCTATTGGTAGCTATCGTTGTACTTGTGTTGGTAACCCACATCAAAATCAGTAACAGCTTGCACTGTATGTGCTTGAGCATTGTCCTGCTAAACGATGGTCAGGTCCTACAGAAAGTGTCATCACTTCTGTCTTTATGCTGGTCATAGATTGTGTTCCAAAAATGAACAGCATAGAGACAGAAGTGATGGCTCTTTCTGCAGGACTTGACCATCATTTTGCAGGACAATGCTCAAGCACGTACAGTGCAAGCTATAACTGATTTGTTTGACTGATGGGGCTGCTAAGTGCTATACTACCTACTGCACTCCCCTGACTTAAGCCCTCATGAGTTCAACTCGATCTCTAAACTGAAGGAAACACTTCACAGCATTCGCTTCAGAACTGCTACAAATTCGTCGGGCAATAGAC
Source organism: Schistocerca serialis cubense (assembly GCF_023864345.2). Lineage (NCBI taxonomy): Eukaryota > Metazoa > Arthropoda > Insecta > Orthoptera > Acrididae > Schistocerca > Schistocerca serialis. Next base: position 914,327,595 of record NC_064638.1, read on the forward strand.
CGCACCGCTCGAACTGTCAATACAACTGGCACTGCTAAGAGTATCCTACGACTTCCACATCGCTGGCAATGGGTTATACACAATGCTAGTGACTACTTTGAAGGTGAGTAAAACTTTGAAACACGTGTCTATTTTGCACGAGCTGTAAATAAATAGTTGCCACTACTAAAGTTCCAATCCTCGTATTCGGCCACTCTTCGAACATACGTTGCAGCGGTTTTGCTATTGGAAACGTGACTGCATCCCAGAGTACATTTTGTATACTTATGAGGATACGTAAGTTTGTTTTTCAGATACTATTGCATATTTGTCTAATCGTTTCAGGACGTGCAGAAGTTCAGTTCTAACGTATTCATCAAAAATGTTCAGTGACATGTCCTGTACCTATTATGTACCATTATATAATTAATGTACTGCTATGCACAACTAGGATTCACGCCTCTAATACATCCTTGGACAGCCATTAACTATGTTTACTCTGGCATATGGTATTTGGTATCATTGTTTTAGTACTGTAGTAAAGATCATTTTGTGTGACTGGACACGTGTACTGTTTTTTTTTTTTGTTTTTTTTTAATTCTTTATTAGCAAAACCATTATAATTATACAAGTTAACCCACTTCCTTAATTCATTAGTGGGTCATAATAGTTATACATTTATATTAAGTTTGCAGCTAGTTTTAGTTTTAATAAGTGAGCTACAGTTATTAACAACAATGGGCATTTAATATCTAACATCTACTGTTTGCACCTAGTTCCTATGACTACTTTAATTTGTAGTATTCTGCAGCGTCACATGTGTGCCAGTGAAAAGATATAAACCTACTTAATCTGCCTTGCTCTTCGAGCTAATCCCGAAGAGCATGCCCCTGGCACTGGGCAGGCCTCGATGTTAAATTCGCTGCAGTTCCTAACGTAACTTCCTATAAACTAAGTCCTACAAACTAACTTATCCTACGTCTTATCGGGTGTGTGTCACAATCGGTGGTGTTGACCCCTACTGCCCCTAATCCTGCACGTGGCGGATTCTAACTGAGATGAAGTCGGCCAGTCCATGCACAGGCGGCATGGGAATAGGGCTCTTGGACGCAATCGGTGGCTCTTGTCATTATTATTTAATGTATCTCTCTTAAGTATTCAGTTAGGACTTTTCGAGATACCTCGTTAGCCAATGTGTTTAAGGTCTGAAAAGTTTCCTCTCGTCTGAGTAGTTGGTATGTGTCATAGTTGGGTAGTCTGTCTCGTAGTGTGTTTGCGATATCATTGAAGAGGGGACATTCGTAAGCTACATGCTCGGGTGTACCCTGCGGATTGCCACAGTCACACGCTGGTGTAGCCCTCTTCCCAAATCGACATAAATATGTCGGATAGGGTCCATGGCCAGTGAGAAAGTGGATCAAACCTCTTGTAGGCTCAAAGTATTTCAATTCCAGGCGTTCCCTTACATCAGGTATAAACTGGAAAGTTCTACGTCCAGCCTCTTCTGCTTCCCAAGATTCCTGCCAGAGCTCCTCCCCTCTTTTCCTTATTTCTCTTTCATCCCCCACACTAATACCCATGATATCTACGATCTTCTCATAATTTCCCTTTTTTGCCCAATACCAAGCCGCCTGTTCTCTTATCTTTATGTCCAGAGGGCAGAGCCCCATTATGACTAATAGGCCCCCCCCCTCCCCTGGAGATGTTCTATAGGCACCCACAGCTCTTAATACCATGCTTCTCTGGACCCTTCTCACTGCCATGGCGGGCACAACCCTCGTGAGCCTGTGCGCCCAGACTCCCGAGCCACAGCCCACAACTGAGGTTAGGATACTATTATGATAGAGTCTAATTAGGTGTGGAGGAAGATGGAATCTTTTATGGCCTATTGAAATGAGGTTATTTAATATCTGAAGGGCTCTCTGGGTGACGGTATCAATGTGTTTTCCGAAACTCCACCTCTCATCAATGATAACTCCTAGATAGCGTGTCTCACGTCGTCGGAGAACTGGTGAACCGTCTATTCTGACAGTCGGATTTCTAATAAGATGTCCTTTTAGCAACAGGTAAGTGGATTTGCTGGGCGATATCGTCATTTTAGTCGTGTGGCACCACTGTTGGAGTTTGTCTAAAGCTGCCTCTATTTTCGGTTCAATGTCTTCGCGGCTACGGCCGCCAACCAACAGGAGGAGGTCATCCGTGTAGGCTATCACCTCTAGCACCTCATCACTTTGTTGTAGTCTACCTAATAAAGGTTCCATATGGATGTTCCAGAAGAGGGGTCCTAAGACGGAACCTTGGGGACATCCTCTTTCGCTAGAGGATAATAGCCAGACCTCCCGATCCTTGCAATAGCTCCTCAGGCAACCGTTTAGCGGCCCTGGACACTCTTTCTCCCGCAGGCAGCAGAAGAGCGAAGGCCACCACAGGTTGTCGAAGGCGCCACTGATGTCAACCATGATGCCAACCACGTATTTGTGCGGGGTCGAGCCACAGACGTCGGCCGCCAGGGCGACTGCATCAGATGCCGACCGCCCCGGCCTGAACCCGAACTGCCTGTCACTCATCCCGCACAACACTCGGTGTGCTGTCAATCTGTCAGCCAGCAATTTCTCCAGTATTTTGCCAAATACATCCAGCAAGCAAATCGGCCTGTAAGATTTCACTTCTGCGGGGTCCTTGTCTGGTCCTTTCTTTATAATAACTACATTTGCCGTTTTACATCTCTTTGGGAATTTTTTCTGTCTAAGACATTCATTACATAGATGGCGCAGTCGGTGAGGTGCCAGAAACTGCACCACCTCCGCCACAATGCCGTCTGGCCCAGGTGCTTTTCCTTTTTGCAGTGATCTTATATGGATTGCTACCTCCTCCTCTGAGAAGGGGTAGACAGCTGTCTCATTAATGTATACTTCTTGGTCTTCATCTCTGAGTTGCTTCTGCCCCGCTGTCTCCCCATCCGCATTGTCGCCAGGCAACAGGGGCCGGAGGAGGACCCCCGCAGTCTCCTGCCAGGACACCGTCATCCTGTCCCCGTACCTGACTGTTGATAGCTCCAGAGGAGAGCGGATTTTTTCCCTCACCAACTTATAGGGAAGCCCCCATGGGTCCATGACTAGCTGGTTGAGCACAAAGTTTTCCAGATTTTCATCCTAACTTCACGTAGTTCCTTTTGGAACTTCCGCTTTTCCTCCCTATATACACTCCTGGAAATGGAAAAAAGAACACATTGACACCGGTGTGTCAGACCCACCATACTTGCTCCGGACACTGCGAGAGGGCTGTACAAGCAATGATCACACGCACGGCACAGCGGACACACCAGGAACCGCGGTGTTGGCCGTCGAATGGCGCTAGCTGCGCAGCATTTGTGCACCGCCGCCGTCAGTGTCAGCCAGTTTGCCGTGGCATACGGAGCTCCATCGCAGTCTTTAACACTGGTAGCATGCCGCGATAGCGTGGACGTGAACCGTATGTGCAGTTGACGGACTTTGAGCGAGGGCGTATAGTGGGCATGCGGGAGGCCGGGTGGACGTACCGCCGAATTGCTCAACACGTGGGGCGTGAGGTCTCCACAGTACATCGATGTTGTCACCAGTGGTCGGCGGAAGGTGCACGTGCCCGTCGACGTGGGACCGGACCGCAGCGACGCACGGATGCACGCCAAGACCGTAGGATCCTACGCAGTGCCGTAGGGGACCGCACCGCCACTTCCCAGCAAATTAGGGACACTGTTGCTCCTGGGGTATCGGCGAGGACCATTCGCAACCGTCTCCATGAAGCTGGGCTACGGTCCCGCACACCGTTAGGCCGTCTTCCGCTCACGCCCCAACATCGTGCAGCCCGCCTCCAGTGGTGTCGCGACAGGCGTGAATGGAGGGACGAATGGAGACGTGTCGTCTTCAGCGATGAGAGTCGCTTCTGCCTTGGTGCCAATGATGGTCGTATGCGTGTTTGGCGCCGTGCAGGTGAGCGCCACAATCAGGACTGCATACGACCGAGGCACACAGGGCCAACACCCGGCATCATGGTGTGGGGAGCGATCTACAATGGCCGTACACCACTGGTGATCGTCGAGGGGACACTGAATAGTGCACGGTACATCCAAACCGTCATCGAACCCATCGTTCTACCATTCCTAGACCGGCAAGGGAACTTGCTGTTCCAACAGGACAATGCACGTCCGCATGTATCCCGTGCCACCCAACGTGCTCTAGAAGGTGTAAGTCAACTACCCTGGCCAGCAAGATCTCCGGATCTGTCCCCCATTGAGCATGTTTGGGACTGGATGAAGCGTCGTCTCACGCGGTCTGCACGTCCAGCACGAACGCTGGTCCAACTGAGGCGCCAGGTGGAAATGGCATGGCAAGCCGTTCCACAGGACTACATCCAGCATCTCTACGATCGTCTCCATGGGAGAATAGTAGCCTGCATTGCTGCGAAAGGTGGATATACACTGTACTAGTGCCGACATTGTGCATGCTCTGTTGCCTGTGTCTATGTGCCTGTGGTTCTGTCAGTGTGATCATGTGATGTATCTGACCCCAGGAATGTGTCAATAAAGTTTCCCCTTCCTGGGACAATGAATTCACGGTGTTCTTATTTCAATTTCCGGGAGTGTAGCAACTGCCACCTTTGTCGTTCCTGCCAGACGACACTGGGCTGGTAGTGCCTCCTCAGCCTTCTGACAGATTGACGCAGTTCTCCTAGTTCAGCAGACCATGGTGACGGAGAGGCCGCCATGGCCCTCCTCCTAGTAGGTACAGCTGCCCTCACCGCTCTTGTCACTGCATTCACCAGTTCCTCCGCTCTCTGGTCTACGTCCATGTCGAGATGCATGTCACCTTCCGGTGATGGAGGAATGTCACACTCCCTCGCTAGGCGTTCCCAGTCGGCTCTTCTGTAATTTAGTTGTACTTCCCACCCCGTGGCCCAGCGGCACTCTCTTTCTCCTAAGGTGACAGTTATCAAATTGTGGTCGCTTGTGGTGGCATTCTCTGTGACTCTCCAGTTTTGAATATTGTTAGCTGTGTTTGGAGTTACAAGGGTGACATCAATATTTGTGCCCTGTCCTCCTCCTGCAGCGTAGGTAGGAGGATTGCCAGGCCTGTTGGCCACCACAAGTTGTGATGCCATAATGAGTTCCTCGACATTTTCACCATTAGCATCTCTTGTGCCACTGTACCACAGGGGGGTTTAGCATTAATGTCGGCTGTTATTACGACTTTTCTTCCCCTCAACGCCGTGGTAACTCTCGTAGGTGGTCTATGTAATGTTCTATGTTGTCCCCATACTGAAAAAGTCTTTATTTGCATTTTCACAAACGTGGTATGTGCGGTAGGCTATGACGTCACGGTCGACAAAGCTTTCCAGTCCAGATACATTGGGTACACCTGTACCACCTCGTACAATGGCAACAGTTAGCCAGCCGTTGGCATGTGAAAATGTATCATTAAGATCAATACTGAAATTCAGTCTACATCCACAGAAGACAGCGGGTCCATCTAGTAGTGAATGTGCAGCGACAGATTTTATAGTATTCTTCTTTTTGTCAGCAGCAGATGTTGTCATTTCGACGTCTTCAATTGTTTTATATATTGTCTGTCTTGCACGGCGATGGTACCTTCTGTATGGCATGAGAGTTATGATTCCCACAGGGTATTGAAGCTCCACGACGTTACAGTGGCTGGTTGTGAACTGTGAGAGTGTGGTGACTCTCAAGAGTTTATTTGTGATTATAATCGCTGCCTTCGGGTCATCCCCTCTGCTGACTATTTGCCAGCTCGCGGCAGCAAAAGCTATTTTTCCAACCAGGGAGTATGGCTCCTGTAGACAGAGTACATCTAGTCTCCTCTCCTCCACCTCCCTTCGGAGCTCCTGCATTACGAGTCTGCTGTTACGAGTGTTAAGCTGTCCAATAGTTATTTTTGTCATTAGGGGAAGTAGGTATGTATTCGGTCATGTGGCCAGGTCTTACTCCAGTCGAAAGCAATTCGTCCATGTGCTATTACTGATTGTTGGTGAATGTCGTCAAGATCAAATTTCTCACCTCGTCTTTCGAACATTTTCTTGAGCAGGTCTCGCAAGGCTCCGAAGTCGGTGGGGAGATTCACTGATTTTAGCTGGATTCTGTCAACAGCCTCCATAACCGCGAAGGTTATCTTCCTGCCGTCTTCATGTCCTACACGGGCCACATGTCGTAAGGCAGTGGTCAGGGCAGCCGGCTGCTCCAGTCTAGATAGTTGCATGGTGTACTCCAAGTTGGGGTACACCCTAACCTGATCGACCGGTGGTAGTCTAACTATTGGTGTGCTTTGTGTAGTGGGGCTCATGCTTGAGCTTGTCACTATGTTTTCTTGAATACGTTGTTTGTATGATTGTCTTTAGAAGTTGCCACAACCACAGGATGCCCTTGCCGTTGTTGGTGTAGTTTCGGCTTTGTTCCCCGGCTTCCAGAGGAGAGAGTTTCAGCCATGAGGGGGAGATTGGTTTGTACGCCTATGTCCATTGTTAGAAATTCAGCTTGTATGTCTTTTGTTTCAATTTTAGTGGCGCCCGAAAGGGACCTCAAAAAATCCTTGAATCTATTTGCCCTCATGGCATCCCTCCTCCTTTTGCTCGGGGACTTTCGCTTTGGCATCCTGTTCGGTATACCGGGCTCAACCATAATCAGTTCTGGAGATCAATCTCTGCTCCAACATTCTGTATGTCGGGCAATTTTTGCCTGTGGCTCCGCAAGACTTTTTCCCTCGATTCTTGCATGGTATGCAAACTGCCGCCGCCTTGCAGTCTTTGCGCCTATGACCGTTTTCCCCACACTTAGTGCACGCCGGCTCCCTGGTGCACAGCCTTAAGATGTGATTCAAGTCACCACAGTTGTGGCAACGAGGTACCACGACATAATCTCTTGTATTGATGGCATGAAAACCAACATATAATCTGCCCATTGTTGTTATGTTCTTCCACATCGGCGCTGATAATTCGGTGACGTGATGAACAAAACCTCGACCCCGTGGCCCAGTCTTAAATTTTAACTTAAAGCAGCTCTTAAATTCTTCTTCATTTATTTCATCAAAGTTTTGTTGTTTAATTGTTTCTAGGAGTTCTTCATTTGTCATTATCGTGGGAACGTCATATAGTATAACGAGAGGCTTTCGTTTCCTCGGTGGTTCACATTTAACCACCGAGTTCAGTTTCTGGTTATTCAACAGTTTATCTTTGTCTTCCTCAGAGGCAACTTCGACTATAACGGAATTTCTGCTCGGTTTTACCTTTTTAATTCTGATTTTGTCTTTTACGGGGTCTATATTTTTTGTGAATAGTTCTTGTATTTTCTTAACGCTTGTATCCTGTCCAGGCAGACTGCTGTGTCTGTTCTTTTTGTCAATTTGTCAATAGTGTCTCTGGTCGTGTTTTGTGGGCGCTTAGTGGGCGCTTGCGCGGCCACGGCCGCCCACGTCTTTGCCGGTTGCCTCCTTAATCTGTCATTCTCCTTTTCAAGTTCTTCCACCCCGCCTTCAAGTTTAGCGTGGGCAATAGCCCATGCTGCCAGCTCATTTTTGATGATGGCAAGTCCAGCTTGGCTTATCTTGCCATTCTTTATTTGTTGCTCCATGAGCGACGTGATTCTGGAATATCTCTGCATTACTGACTCATTCTCTGCCTGTCCCTGCTCGTCCTGGGGAGAGGGATCAGGCGCAGTGGAAGCCCGTTGAGGCGCACACGAATCACTCGTTTCATTTGTAGCCATGATTACAACGAGTGATGAAAAAAGGTGGGAGCCCGTCTCTTGCCCCGGACCGGCTCCTCTGGCATGAGGAGGGACTTCTGCAGCTCGCCCACCGACCTCGCCCCTAGGCCAAGGGCACTTCCGAGCTGCCGGATTCAGCGCACCGTCGCCAGTGCACTGGTCCCCCTCGGTAACCCCGTCATCGTTGATTTCACGCGACGCTCCTCGGCAACTGCACCCCGCACTCCGGAGAGGCGGATGCACCACTCGCCCTTCGCCGCCTACTTGCCCGAGTTTCCACCTCTCGGCCAAGGACCCACTCCTACTCAGGTGGCGGGCCGGTCCCCCAGACGTTCGGCGGCCTGGACCCATCTAACCTGGCCCAAGACGATGTCACCACCTCCTGGGTTTGGCAGAACACGCCCCGGTTACCCAGGGGCGCGGCGAAGCGCCCTTGCCGACTCGCGCCGCGATCCCACGCCGACAAACGAGATCGCCGGCATGCAGAGCACGTGCTGGTCTGTACCCTGCGAAAAGAAGGGCCTGGTGTTCGGTCCCTCGACACAGCTCCCCCTGTGCCACGCACCCTTCGCTTTCGCATCGGGATGGGTCGCAGCTCTCCCTTTTGTCGCAAAAAAAATGGTTCAAATGGCTCTGAGCACTGTGGGACTCAACTGCTGAGGTTATTAGTCCCCTAGAACTTAGAACTAGTTAAACCTAACTAACCTAAGGACATCACACACATCCATGCCCGAGGCAGGATTCGAACCTGCGACCGTAGCGGTCTCGCGGTTCCAGACTGCAGCGCCAGAACCGCGCGGCCACTTCGGCCGGCTTTTGTCGCAAGGCAGAATGCCGAGCTTAACATCTGGCACCACGGGAAGGCGGAAAGAGCCAGTTGGGAAGGAGAGACTATGAGAGACGCATCACTTCCCCGAGTGAGGACTGCCGCTGCACGACCGACTGGAAGCGGTACGCCCCAGTGCGAGCTTCCGTGCCTCACGGCGCGCCGGCAACGGGCAGGCCCGTGCCGAAACGCGCCGTCAAGCGACTGACCTCACGCCAGACACATGTGTATTGTTTTTTTTTTTTTTTTTTTTATTTTTTTTTTTTTTTTAAAAAAAAAATCTTTATTCATAACATCACATTACATTATTCATATAACCCACTACCTAACTACATTAGCGGGTCTTACTAATGATACAATTATACAGTTAATGCAGCTCATTCTACACTACAGGTACTTCTATTAGTTTTACTCTAGTCTAACCGCTATGGGATTCTAAGCTACTTAATCTAAGTCTACATTCTACCTGCAGCGTTACAGGTGTGCCAGTGCTACTATAAACCTACTGGTGTTGGCCACAGCCCACTGAGCTAATCCCAGTGGGCGTGCCCCTGGCACTGGGCTGGCCTTAAGTTGGTGTCGCTGCAGTCTACTCTAGGTATTATTCTATCTTCTACATCTAATCTAATCTAATCTAAATACATGTCACAATTGGTGTGCGGTCAAATCCGGTGTTTTGTACCCCCCTCCCTCCTAGTCCAAGGTAAGGCGGATTCCAGCCGTATGACGGCTGGCCAGGTCCCCACTTGGCGGTACAGGAAGGGTGTACTAGTCTAATTCGGTGAAAAGTGTTGGTCCTTCACTGACGGTTGTCCCTAAGAAAGTTCTTAATTACTTTCTTTGATATCACATCAGTAAGGGTATTTAAGATGTTGAAAGTGTTTTCACTTCTTAGTATGTGGTACGTGTCCCTGTTTGGTAGTTGTTGTCGTAGATCCTGAGCCACATCATCGAAGAGGTGGCACTCATACACCACATGTTCTGGGGTACCTTGCACAGCACCACAGTCACACGCTGGTGTAGCCCGTTTCCCAAACCGACATAGGTATGTCGGGTATGGTCCATGTCCAGTAAGAAAGTGCAGCATTCCTCTTGTGGGTGTGAAAAATGTAAGTTTTAACCTTTCCTCGATATCTGGTAGCAGTTCATAAGTTCTGCGTCCCGTATCCTCACTACTCCATTGATTCTGCCAAAGTTCAATTCCCCTCTTTTTGATTGCATACCTGTCCCCCGCGTAGACCCCAAGTATTTCCCTAATTTTACCCCTGTTTTCCTTCTTCACCCAGTACCAGGCGGCTTGCTCCCTAATTTTTATATCTAATGGACAAATTCCCATTAGTACTAATAGCGCTCCTCCTGGTGTAGTTCTGTAAGCCCCTGCTGAACGTAGTAGCATGTTTCGCTGCACTCTTCTTACGGCCATGGCAGGCATGACCCTCGTGAGTCTGTGTGCCCAGACTCCTGATCCGTATCCTACTATGGAGGTCAGAATACTATTGTGATATAGTTTTATTAAATTTGGTGGCAGGTGGAATCGTTTGTGACCTATTCCAATGAGGTTATTTAGTAAGACCAGTGACTTTTGGGATACGGTGTCAACATGTGATGCAAAATTCCACCTCTCATCGATGATTACTCCCAGGTATCGGGCCTCACGGCGCCGAAGAACTGGCATGCCGTTAATTCTTACTGTGGGATTTCTGACCAATTGGCCTTTGAGAAGCAAATATGTTGACTTGTTGGGCGCAATAGTCATTTTACTTCTTTGGCACCACGATGTAAGTACAGTTACGGCTCTCTCCACTTTCGGTTCTAGATCCTCACGGCTACGGCCGCCGACCAGCAAGAGGAGGTCGTCAGCGTATGCTATGACCTCTAGCACATCGTTACAGTTCTTTAGATCTTCAAGTAGGGGCTCCATGTTTATGTCCCAAAAGAGAGGTCCCAGGACAGAGCCCTGAGGACATCCTTTGGTCACAGTTTTCCTGACCGTGCCGCTAGGGGCCGATAGCCAGACCTCCCTGTCTACACAATAGCTCCTCAGACAGCCGTATAGTAGCCCTGGACAGTTCTTTTCCCGCAAGCGGGAAAAGAGTGAGGGCCACCACAGGTTGTCGAAGGCGCCACTGATGTCAACCATGATGCCGACGACATACTTGTGCGGGGCAGAGCCACAGACCTCGGCAGCCAGGGCGATTGCGTCAGACGCAGAGCACCCAGGCCGAAAACCGAATTGTCTGTCGCTCATCCCACACAGCATGCGGTGTGCTGTCAGTCTGTGTGCTAGTAGCCTCTCAAAAAGTTTGCCCAGTACGTCTAGCAGGCAAATAGGTCTATAGGACTTAATTTCAGTAGGATCTTTGTCTGGACTCTTTTTAATTATTATTACATTTGCTTTTTTCCAAATTGCTGGGAATTTCCCGAGTTGTAGGCACTCGTTGTACAACTTTGTGAGAGGAGCTACGAGCTGGGGGGCAAGGAATTGCACCACTTCCGCAGTAATGCCGTCCGGGCCAGGAGCTTTGCCCTTTTTAAGGGCCTTTATTTGGGCAGCGACTTCCTCTTCAGAGAAGGGGTAAGTTCTTGTGTTATTGTTGTAGTCCCTTTGGTCTTCTCTTCTTATTCCTTTCTGTTCATCTGTCTCATTTTCTTCCACGTCGTCAGGCAACAGGACCCGGAGGAGGGCCTCGGCAGTTTCCTGCCACGTGCCCGTCATCCGGTCCCCGTCCCTGACTGTGGAAAGCACCATAGGTGATCTTATTTTCTCTCTTACTAACTTGTATGGGACTCCCCAGGGGTCCGTAGCCAATTGGCTTTTCACGTAACTTTCCCAACTTCTAAGCCTGACAGCCCTGAGCTCCTGTTGGAATTGATCCTTACTCTGTCTGTAGATCTGCAGCCATCTTTGTTTCTCTCTCCAGACGACACTCCGCTGGTAGTACCTCCTCGCCCTCCTTACAGCCTGGCGCATCTGTTCTAATTCAGCCGACCATGGTGTGGGGGTGGCCGCGACGGCTCTCCTCCTGGTTGGTACCGCGGCTCGCACCGCCCTGGTGATAGCCTGTACCAGCTCTTCGGCGTATTCGTCTACGTTTTCATCACCCTCCAGCAATGTCGGGATGTTGCACTCCTCCGCGAGACGGTCCCAGTTGGCTTTATTATAATTGAACTGTAGCTCCCACCCTGTGTCCCTGTGGCACTCCCTTTCCCCAATATTGAAAGTAATCAAGTTATGGTCACTGGTGGTTGCTCTGTCCCACACTTTCCAGTTGTTGACTTTTGTGATGAGATTTGGTGTAACCAACGTCACATCTATATTTGTGCCATCTCCCCCACCGCCTGTATAGGTGGGGGGGTTCCCTTGTTGGTTTGCAACCACCAGTTGTAATGCCATTATTGTCTCTTCGGCCTTTAGCCCTCGATCATCTTGAGTGCCACTGAGCCAAAGGGGGGATTTTGCATTTATGTCTGCCGTCACTATCATCCTGCGTCCCCGCAGTGCCGTGGCAACCTGTGTGAGTATCTCCAAGAACTCATCTATTTCTCGCCCATATTGAAAGTATATGTTTGAGATGTAGACCACTCCTGTCGATGTTTGGAGTTCCACGACACTGCAGTGTTCGCTTGAGAACTGCGCGAGGACCGTGGTTCTGAATGATTTGTTAGTAATTATTATTGCGGCTTTTGGCTCTACTCCAGTGTATATTATTTGCCAATTGGCAGCCATGTATGGGATTCGTCCCGCTTGAGAGTACGGTTCCTGTAGACAGAGTACATCTAGACTCTTCTCTTCCACCACCCTCCGAAGTTCCTGTGAGACTAGTTTACTGTTGTGTGCGTTTATCTGACCCACGTTTATTTGGTTCACGTGGGAAGTAGGTATGGATATGTGATTCTGGCCAGTTTTTAGACCAGTCGTGAGCTACTCTAGCATTGGTTATTACTGCTTGATAATATAATTCTTCAATATTGAAATTCTCGTTACGTCTTTCAAATACCTTTTTGACTAGATCTCGCAGGGCTCCGAAGTCGGTGGGGAGATTCATTGTCTTGAGCTGGATTCTATCCACAGCCTCCATTACTGGGAAGGTGACATCTCTGCCATATTCATGGCCGACACGTACCACATGTCTTAGTGCCGTGGTGAGGATTGCCGGCTCCTCCAATCTGGAGAGTTGCAGTGCATGCTCCAGGTTGGGGTATATTCGTTGGGGGTCTATTCCCATTCCTCTCTGGGTTGGTGAATCAAGGGATGAGTTTGTGCTAGTCACTTCATCAAACTGGACTTGTGCTGTATTTATTGATTCTTTGCTATGTGGAAGCGAATTCCCAGGTACAGGATGCCTTCGCGGCCGAGAAGGTTCTTGGTTCGACCTAGGTCCCCAGCAAGGAGGAGAGGGAGCTTCTTCTTCGCACGGATCTGTTTGTACACATACATCTTTCATTATTATAACCATAGATCGTGGTTGCATGACTTTTTGTAGAAATTGTTTAAATTTGCTTGCTCTCAGAGCGTCCCTCAACCTCTTGCTTGGGGATTTCCTTTTAGGCTTCCTGAGTTCAGTTATGGACTCAGCCATAATCAATTCGCGAAATTAACCTTTGTTCCAACATCCTGTACGTTGGGCAATTCCTTCCAGTGGTGTTGCACGGTTTTCTTCCTCTTTTTGTACATGGGATACAGGTTGCGTTTTTATTACAATTTTTTCTTGTATGGTCTTCTGCCCCACACCTGGAGCAGGCCGGCTTCCTTTCGCAGTGCTTATGGACATGATCCAGATCGCCACAATTGTGGCACCGGGGGACTACTAAGTAGTCTCTGACATTAATTGCGTGAAACCCTATGTATACTTTGCCCATAGCGGTTAGTTTGCGCCACATCTTACCAGAAACCTCAGCAACGTGATGGACGACATCTCGTTCCCGAGGCCCGGTTTTAAAACGCAGCTTGAAATCATTTTTAAACGTTTCCCACTCACAGTCATCAAAATTCTGGTTATAAAGGGTTTCATAGATGTCACTTTCGGTCAATGCTACAGGTACATCATACAAGATAACTAATGGATTTCTCTTTTTGAGTGGTTCACACTTGACTGCCTTTTTTAGTTTATTGTTATTTAATATCTTGTCCCTATCTTCCTCTGTGGCAAGATCCACGATTACCACATTCTTGGTAGCTTTCACTTTGTTCACTTTAATTTTGTCTTTTGCCGGGTCAATGGTAGTTGTAAAAATTTCTTGTACTTTTTTGATGGTCTGTCCTGGTAATGGTCTTAGAAAGACTGCCGTGTCTGGTTTCTTCGAAACCTTGGCAATCGTTTCCTTGGTTGTTTGGGCCTTCGTGGCGGTTTGCGCCACCACTCCAGCCCATGTCTTAATCGGTTGTTGTCGAAGTCTGGTATTCTCTTTCTCCAATTCTTCAAGCCGCCCTTCTAGCTTAGCATGTGCTATGGCCCAGGCAGCGAGTTCATTCTTTATTGCCAGGACCGCAGCCTGACTAATCTTTCCGTTTTTGACACTGGAGTCAAGAATTTGACTGATGCGACAGTGTCTTTCATACACGTTCTCATCTTCGTGTCCCACTTCCTCCTGTGAGGTAGGGACAGCGGACATACTCGCCCTCGATAGCGCACTCGAGTCACTCGTCTCTTGGTCAGCCATATTTGTTGACGAGTGAAAAAAGGTTGGGGGCCCGTCTCTTACCCCGGACCGGCTCCTCTGGCATGGGGGGGGACTGTAGCAGCTCGCCCACCGACCTCGCCCCTAGGTCAAGGGCACTCCTGAGCTGCAGGGTTCAGCGCGCCGTTGCCAGCGCACTGGTCCCCGTCGAAGGCCTCGTCGTCGACGATTTCACTCGACGCTCCTCGGCAAGTGCACCCCGCACTCCGGAGAGGCGGATGCACCCCTCGCCCTTCGCCGCCTACTAGCCCGAGTTTCCACCGGAAGGCCAAGGACCCACTCCTACTCAGGTGGTGGGTCGGTCCCCCAGTCGTTCGGCGGTCTGGGCCCATCTAACCTAGCCCAGGCGATGTCACCACCTCCTGGGATTGGCAGAACACGCCCCGGTTACCCAGGGGCGCGGCGAAGCACCCTTGCCGACTCGCGCCGCGAGCCCACGCCGACAAACGAGGTCGCCGGCATGCAGAGCACCTGCTGGTCTGTGCCCTGCGAACAGAGAGGGACTGGTGTTCGGTCCCTTGACACAGCTCCCCCTGTGCCACGCACCCTTCGCTTTCGCATCGGGTTGGGTCGCAGCTCTCCCTTTTGTCGCAAGGCAGAAGCCAAGCTTAACATCTGGCACCACGGGAAGGCGGAAAGAGCCACTTGGGAAGGAGAGGCTATGTGAGACGCTTCACTTCCCCTGTGAGGACGGCCGCGGCACACCCGACTGGAAAGCGATACGCCCCAGTGCGAGCTTCCGTGCCCTACGACGCGCCGGCAGCGGGCGGGCCCGCCCCGAAACGCGCCGTCAAACGACTGACCTCACGCCAGACAATTGTTTCCAGGAAATAGCAGTAAGTACAGCGTTTGTCGCGTCATAGCAGGTCAATCACATCGCAATTATGAGCAACTTGCAATTCACACTCGCGTTTCTGGATGTGCAGTAGCAGCGCTTTTCGTTTATTTCAAGTGTCGACTTTGCTTTCCAATTTCTCGGGATGTAATTGATGTGCTGTGATGAAACCAACGCCATTCATTTTGCAACTTATCACCTTATTGATAGCATAAGAAATAATACAGAGTATCAATTAAAAAAAAACAGAAGTTTGAGTTGAAAATAATATTTGCTTACGTTTTAGAATGTCTCATATTATCTACATTCATGAGCCCCATCCTTACAATGAAACCCATGAAAATAGTTTTTCAATATCTATTATTGGCCGGCCGCTGTGGCCGAGCGGTTATAGGCGCTTCAGTCCGGAACCGCGCTGCTGCTACGGTCGCAGGTTCGAATCCTGCCTCGGGCATTGGTGTGTGTGATGTCCTTATATTAGTTAGGTTTAAGTAGTTCTAAATCTAGGGGACTGATGACCTCAGATGTTAAGTCCAATAGTGCTTGGAGCCATTTGAATTTGTTTATTGTTGTTCCAGACATATTTGCGCTGAAACGTTTAAGTAGGCCACCTGCCTTCTGGCTCGTTTGATGCGTTTCGCCAATCTCTTCTTTTTGTCAGCGTTTTCCTTATATTCCTTACTTTGGTGATACTGACGATAACTTCCTCATACCTTATCGTATCAGTCCACCTTATTTTCAACAGTCTTCCAGAGCACATCACAAACGCTTAGAATCTCTTCTGTTCCGGTTTTCCCATTGTCCATGACTGACTGTCAAACAATTCTGTGCTCTAAACGTACATTGTCAGAAAAATTTTTCTCAAATTAAGGCCTGGTTTGTCAGCAGTAGACTACTAATGGCCACGAATGTCCTCTTTGCTTGTGCTAGTCTGTTTCTTACTTCCTCCTTGCTTCGTCCGTCGTAGATTTTTTGCTTCCACGTTAACAGAATTCCTTAATTTCATCTGTTTCGTAAGAACCAATTTTAATATTACGTTTCCGTGTATTCTCATTTCAACATCGCATTACTCTTTCTTTTTCCCAGTATACTGTCAGTCCACATTCGTACTCATTAGACTCTTCATTCCATTTAAAAGACCCGTAATTCTTCTTCACTTTCGCTGAGGACAGAAATGTCCTCAGCGAATCTGACAGTTATATTTATATGCTGTTGCTTTCTTGAGTTTTTAAAAGTCTTACACTACATTTATGAAGGTGTGTTTTTACTCTAATATTCCACAATACATTGAATACCGGTACGTGTTGTAATACTAATTTCTACTCGTACAGGAACAGTTGCCTAAAAGGCTGGGTAATCTCGATGCCGTGGGCGTCGTCGACAACGGAATGACCAAGGTTGGGGACTATTTCAGTTCCCTTCAAGTAGGCTAGAGATATTACAGCACCAGACCGAATGCCTTGGAAAATTGGAGTTATAGGCAACTGTTCAGCTGGTTCAAAAATGGTTCAAATGGCTCTGAGCACTATGGGACTTAACATCTGAGGTCATCAGTCCCCTAGAACTTAGAACTACTTAAACCTAACTAACGTAAGGACAGCACACAACACCCAGTCATCACGAGGCAGAGAAAATCCCTCACCCTGCCGGGTGTTCAGCTGGAAGATGTGGACAACAGAATATTTTCAAAGACCATGCAGGACCATCTCCACATCCAGAACGAAACGTGACTGAGATGTGCTTCAGTGCTTGGCATCTTATAATAACGGACAAAATTCTGAAACGCATTCAAAATGCACTGAGACCGAAGCACGTCAAGTATTGAGTTCAGATGACTGGATTATGAAAGTTGAAGAACCGGAGGCTTTTGTAGCTATATTGCAAATCCGTGGTGCCATAGGAGCGAAGAGATTAGAACTAGATACATTGTGATCAATGAAGGTGGGAAACAATTTTGTGAAATTAACAATGGCTCGCGACAATTTCAGAGACAATGCATTGTCTCAGATTTTGACAATCAGAACGTCTGAAAGAAGACAGGTTTGTTTTGGTATCAGAAACCTGGTATGATTTCATTGCGAACACACATACCGTGTCCGTATATAACAATAGATGAACAGCTTTCTCCTTGAACGTGCCGTTGCAAGTTCAAACAGTTCATGGCCTCAAAACTGAACAAATACCTGCAAAAGTATTGGATGGCAGTAGATAAAGACTCTGAATATATTGTGAATGCTTTCCCGTATCAAGGAACGGATGACACTAGGCCAAGTGAAATTGTTTTGGCGATTTTGTCGTGAAAAAATTGATGCAACCTTACCTCAGTAGAGGAAGAAATGTCACTTGGTACAGTTTTTTCACCTCCTTGGCTCTCTCTGAAACCTCTAAATCAAATGCTACAAGCCTAGTGGGCACCATAAATCGATTTCTCTGGGATATTCCAGTCTGTATCAAGAAGGCAAAGGAAGTGTTATACAGCACACTATTGTTGAAGAAGAATGATACCACACTGACAGTTTACCAGTGAAAGAGCACCAAAAATGTCATGATTCTCAGCACTGGGCATCCGTATGTTTAAAATTAAGATGGTTTGAAAAAGAAGTCAGATACAGTTACATTTCATAAGGGCTCTAAAAATAGAGTGGAGGTGGTCGACCAAATGGCTCGCTGATACTCTGTCAAAGCACCATTGAGACGTTGGCCTGTTCACACATTTTACTGCTTGCTGGATTTGGCTGGGATAATGCCTGGGTATTGTACAATGCTGTAAACGAGAAAAAGTTGAAATACGGAGACTTCATACTGCAGGTTGGGGAAGAGCTTGCTGAGAAGTTTGCAGCAACCAGGAAGACTACTACCTCCGTCACACGCAAAGACATTCCTGAAAGACAAGAAAAGAGAACACGCTGCACTGTAAAGTCTAACTGTCAAGGAAACAAATCATTTTTAAAGTATGTGCAAGAAAACTATCTGCAACAAATGTAGATAAAAGTATCATTATTTGTGCTCATTGTGTGATGGTAGCCAGTAAAGGCATCCAGCAAATGTGTGTGAGGTTTTTAAGATAATAGATGATAGTTTGTGAAAAGCTATTTTATTTTTGTAGATTTCAAAATAAAATTTCTGGTACTTCAAAGAACAGATTCATTAGAAGTAACAATAACCCACAGACACAGGATAATAAAAGGGAAAATACGCGTGTCATTAGTGACTCAACCTCGGTTCTAGGTATGTCGAAATATCAGCGGTTCTAGTGAAATGCAGGTGTTTCGACACGGCTCTTTGTTTATCTCTTGCAACGCATTCAAACCTTCAGATTTAAAATGGATATTTTTGTGAACTCTGAAGCAGCATTTACCTTCTTCCTTCAACTTACAGAACATCTGTGTTGTTTTAATGACTGTAATCACTATTTCTGCAGTGTATTATCAATTATGGGCTGCCGTAGACAATAGTGGAAATGAATGAAAAGGACACCCCTTCCCCTATCCCAACGAATAGTACCATGGAGACCACTGAACTTTGAGCAACCATCCGAAGGAACAATCGATGAACTTTCCTTCATATTACGATACGGATCGGCTTTTGCGAGTAGTGCCAAAGATGAACGCATGTTATCGAAATAGATATCTCACAAAAATAAATAAAAGTCGATATAAAATCAGTGTCGGAAGACCCAATCCATCACTTAAGGTCACATGTTGACTGGCAACGGAATAAAAAAACGTTTGTGAACAAGAGAAATTTGTAAACATCTAACGTAAATTTAAGTGTTGGGAGTCTTCCCTGAAGATATTTATCTGCTGAGTAGCCTTGTGAGGAGATGAAACCTGGACGATAAGCAGACAAGAAGAGAAGCTTTTGAAATAGGGCGCTACGGAAGAATGCTGAAGATCGGGTGGGTAAACCGTCGGGGAGGTATTGGATCAGTTGATAGGACACATTCTGAGACCAGGCCACGGTTTTCCAGACGTATTGGGTCCAGCCGATATAGTGATATGATGTCAAGTGATATGTTGTCGAGTTATATGAAGAGTTGGATGACGCTGTTGCAGAGTGGTCCAGTATGGCGGTTGCTAATTCCAGACAAACTCTGCCGAAGGACTGCGTCCAAGACAATCGACTGCTCACCGAAGACCGTCTTGCAGATTTTCGGGCCGTGGGTTACACTGCCAAGAACTGATTCTGCACATTGGCGTGATTGGCTCCCACTGCTGGAAATCACGCACTCCTCCCTTGCTGGTTCTTCACACGGAATGATGTCATCACTGCATCTGGTTGGGGCCCATGATGACCGTGGTAAAGTTCTCTTGCCACTGCAGATGGCCTCTGCGAACAGACACTGAAGCTCGCGCTGATCCTGGCATCGCAATGATGTATGCTACACCGAACACAACCACGATTGATGGGAGGCCTACTTAGCAGGGGTAATAACGTGGAAAACTACATCAATAAAATTCAGTGTAATTGTTTAGAACAATACGCCACGGGAACGTATCTATAGAATCACAAACTGTTGGACTAAAATGACGAAGCTCGGCTATGTGCATACCACATTATCATAAGCGGCTTGTAGGCCACACGAGCTCTTACCCAGGCCAAGGACAACCAACAAGTGACATCTAAACAAGCTCCGCTAACGCTGTCCTCAACTCTGTCATAAGATCAGTACTGCAATCATGTCCACTCTTAGCTTGTAGACCACTCGTTTCATATTAAACAAACAATATATATTTTATAATGACTTCACATTCCACTAACATATAGGCTATATTTACATGTAGCCGAAATATATGTTTTTTAGATAACTATTTTACATGATGAACTGGCAATGCGTGGGTTTTGTCAAGTTCACAACCTGCACTACGTGAGATTAGTCAAGTTCATCGCCCTGCAGTATTACTCTACTCAACTAACATCCTTACAACAAATTTTCTTATTAATGCACGCAAACAATAAAAGGTAACGGTGTCAATAATATATGCAGGCGCTATCATTTTTGTGTAACCGTGCAAAAGTTCTGTTTCGGCGTACCTTACTAATTATATAATGTTCTATTTATAAAAACTTTCTCTTCTGTTTATTAGTACCAACCGATCCCTTCTTCTAGTCAAGTTGTGCCACAAACTCCTCTTCTCTCCAATTCTATTCAATACCTCCTCATTATTTATGTGATCTACCCATCTAATCTTCAGCATTCTTCTGTAGCACCACATTTCGAAAGCTTCTATTCTCTTCTTGTCTAAACTATTTATCGTCCATGTTTCACTTCCATACATGGCTATACTCCATACAAATACTTTCAGACACGACTTCCTGACACTTAAATCAATACTCGATGTTAACAAATTTCTCTTCTTCAGAAACGCTTTCCTTGCCATTGCCAGTCTACATTTTACATCCTCTCTACTTCGACCATCATCAATTATTTTGCTCCCCAAATAGCAAAACTCCTTTACTACTTTAAGTGCCTCATTCCATAATCTAATTCCCTCAGCATCACCCGACTTAATTCGACTACATTCCATTATCCCTGTTTTGCTTTTGTTCATGTTCATCTTATATCCTCCTTTCAATACACTGTCCATTCCGTTCAACTGCTCTTCCAAGGCCTTTGCTGTCTCTGACAGAATTACAATGTCATCGGCGAACCTCAAAGTCTTTATTTCTCCTCCATCGGTTTTAATACCTACTCCGAACTTTTCTTTTCTTTCCTTTACTGCTTGCTCAGTATACAGATTGAATAGCATCGGGGAGGCTACAAACCTGTCTCACTCCCTTCCCAACCACTGCTTTCCTTTCATGTCCCACGACTCTTATAACTGCCGTCTGGTTTCTGCACAAATTGTAAATAGCCTTTCGCTCCCCGTATTTTACCCCTGCCACCTTCAGAAATTGAAAGAGAGTATTACAATCAACATTGTCAAAAGCTTTCCTTAAGTCTACAAATGCTAGAAACGTAGGTTTGCCTTTCCTTAGTCTTTCTTCTAAGATAAGTCGTAGGGTCAGTATTGCCTCACGTGTTCCAACATTTCTACGGAATCCAAACTGATCTTCCCCGAGGTCCGCTTCTACCAGTTTTTCCATTCGTCTGTAAAGAATTCGTGTTAGTATTTTGCAGCTGTGACTTATTAAACTGATAGTTCGGTAATTTTCACATCTGTCAACATCTGCTTTCTTTGGGATTGGAATTATCATATTCTTCTTGAAGTCTGAGGGTATTTCGCCTGTCTCATACATCTTGCTCACCAAAAGGTTGAGTTTTGTCAGGACTGGCTCTCCCAAGGCTATCAGTAGTTCTAATGGAATGTTGTCTACTCCCGGGACCTTGTTTCGACTTAAGTCTTTCAGTGCTGTGTCAAACTCTTCACGCACTATCATATCTCCCATTTCATCTTCATCTACATCCTTTTCCATTTCCATAATATTGTCCTCAAGAACATCGCTCTTGTATAGACCTTCTACATACTCCTTCCACCTTTCTGCTTTCCCTCCTTTGCTTAGAACTGGGTTTCCATCTGAGCTCTTGATATTCATGCAAGTGGTTCTCTTTTCTCCAAAGGTCTCTTTAATTTACCTGCAGGCAGTATCTATCTTACCCTTCGTGAGATAAGCCTCTACATCCTTACATTTGTCCTCTTGCCATCCCTGCTTAGCCATTTTGCACTTCATGTCGATCTCATTTTTGAGACGTTTGTATTCCTTTTTGCCTGCTTCACTTACTGCATTTTTGTATTTTCTCCTTTCATCAATTAAATTCAGGATCTCTTCTGTTACCCAAGGATTTCTACTAGCCCTCGTCCTTTTACCTACTTGATCCTCTGCTGCCTTCACTATTTCATTCCTCAAACCTACCCATTCTTCTTCTATTGTATTTCTTTCCCCCATTCCTGTCAGTTGTTCCCTTATGCTCTCCCTGAAACTCTGTACAACCTCTGGTTTAGTCAGTTTATCCAGGTCCCATCTCCTTGAATTCCCACCTTTTTGCAGTTTCTTCAGTTTCAATCTACAGTCCATAACCAATAGATTGTGGTCAGAGTCGGCATCTGCCCCTGGAAATGTATTATAATTTAAAATATGGTTCCTAAATCTCTGTTTTACCATTATATAATCTATCTGACTCCTTCTAGTATCTCCAGGTTTCTTCCACGTATACTACTCATTTCTCAATAAGAACTTTTATAACAGCAAACAAGGGAATAACTGATTGGGTTACAACGAACAAGCCAGCCCATTCCATAACAAGAGAAATAAAAAATTTGGTTCTGACGACGATTTTTATGGACATGCTAATGAGAGACAACATTTTGATAACCAATGGTTTCAGCAGCAGCAACAATATCAGAATTTCGACACCAACAATCACAGTTTCTACCCGCAGTTCTTGCCGCAGCCGCAGCAGCCCGGAACTATTCAACAACAATACGATCTACAAACCCAACCGAAGGACAGTGTGCCACCGCCCAGCTTTGCCAGTACAGCCCAGCCTAGTAATTTTACGCAACCGCAAGGGAATAACTTCTCTCACAAAAACCAATAGTCGCAGTCACGTCGATATGATCAACAGCAAAGAAATTTTCACCACAAGCATGATAGGAATAATCAACAATTTAAGCCAATTTCACAATCAGTCTCAGCACTCTTACTTCATTCTTAATGAACCTAATGTTCTTTTCCATTCATCGCGACATTCTGCAGACCTAAACAATCGTACAGTACACGTAACGGAACCATCACAGCAATCTTCTGCCACCAATCAGTCCACTAGTAATGCATGCCTACAAACTATTGACGCTGTTCAATCGGAAAACGCACATTGTTATTCTGCTTCTCATGATACCGTTCAGCACGACGTCATAACTTTCGACGACATCAGGGACACCGTGTTACAAGAGAGACACCAGACTCGAAAGAATATTTCTCATCCCATAGTTGAAATTAAAATTGGGTTGTATTTATTTTCTGCAGTGATCTACTGTGGTTCATCTGTAACGGTGGTAATTGGAGTAGCTTTTCAAACATGTAACGCCGACAATACCTATCCTACTTTTCCACTTGGTAAAACGAAAGTTCGAGGCACTGTCTCTAACAGGGGAATATATGTGAAACAGCAAACTCATCTATATTTTATACTTGCTGATCACATATTTCAAGCTAATTTCTGGTTCTTTCCTCTCTTAACAAGTGACTTCATACTTCGCATGGATTTCCTTGTCGAACATGACGCTGTTATCAACTTAAAGAAGTCATTGCTTATATAGAAATGCGATACGTAACAATTATCTATCACTTTTCAGAATTCTTTGTCAACTGAAGAACAAGACATTAAAAGAGTGGAGGTCATTTCAACATTTAAGAATACTAATTGTCATACAACATTCTTTACAGACACGTATTTCCGTACTAACAACATCCCTGACGAATTTGACTACGACGTTGTGCAGACGATCAACAGTAAGGTAAACGAATGTAAAGCTACGACCGACAATGAACGCCAGCAGTTACAGTTTACAACACTCTGAAGTATTTAACAATGTACCGACCGGGAAATATGTCCAGTTTTGTTTACGAATTCCAAGTAAAACCGCATGATACACTTAAGGCAAAACATTATTCCATTCTGTTCACCTGTAGAGATCAAGTCAAGCAAGAACTTCAGTCTATGTTAGACCAAGGTATTATTGAACCAGCCGTTAGTCAATATATTAACCCTCTTCACCTTGTTAACAAGAAAGATGGCTCACTTCGTCTTGTGTTGGATTCACATCAGATCAACGAAATCATCCGCAAACGCAGGAAGAGCTCTTGCAAAAATTTCACGGAACGTCAGTCTGTTCTACTCTAGACCTAAAATCTGGATTCTGGCAAATTCAGCTGCATCCTAATTGCAGAAAATACACTGCTTTCCTTTGCTTTGGTTACTGCTACCAATTTTGTAAATTATCTTTTGGTTTAACAATTAGCTACGCTGCTTTCATCCGTTCGATTAATACTACTCTTCCAAATGAATTAAAAGAATCACCACATACATTGACGACATTGTAATTGCAGAACCTTCTTGGTCGGAACATAATTCTGTTCTTCGCATGCTATTACAAACTTTTCTTACAGAAGGTGTTACCGTGAGCCTTAGTAAATCTCATTTCGACAAGACTTCCAATAAATTTCTACGTCACGTAATCTCGGCAGACGGCATTACGCTCGATGCCGACGAACTACAAGCCATCCGTGACATTACAACCCCATGTACCAAAAAACAATTCGCGGCTTCCTCGGTTTGATCAATTCTTTTGCCGTTTCACACTCTGCACTAGATACCCACAGATTGTGTCATCTTACTGGTAAAAATACTATCTGGTCGTGGACGACCAAGCACAGACCGAGTTTCTCAGTCTGTAAAAGGCTTCACTTAACGCTCCACTTCTACCACATCCTGACCCGACAAACAATGTTTTGATTGCTACAGACAGCTCCAAGACTGCTCTTGGTGTCAATATATTTCGGGAAGTAGAGGAAAACGGTACACTGTTAAGAAGAACATCGCGTTTGCTAGTCGCATCCTCACATCGGGTGAAAGTAATTATTCTATCACTGAACTCGAAACATTATGTGCTGTTTGGGCTTTCACTAAATTTCGTCACTTTCTATACGGCAGACACACAACATATACACAGAGCAAAGAACTATTCAATTTCTTTTATCACCTAAATTCACCCATGACAGACTTAGTCGTTGAAAACTTTATTTGCAGGAATTTAATTTTACAATTGTCCAGATCCAGGGAATCCAGAATACTGTAGCAGATGCACTTTCATGCTCACTGCGCAGTAACCAGCAAGAAATCGCCGCTAATTTCTGTCAAACTAATTTCAGTATTCTCTACATTAAACAGGCAGCTTTTGAAAATTTTATTTCAGTATCATTAAAAGACATCGCCAGAGAGCTGAGCAAAGCGACATCTGGAAAGAGATGAAACTTTTATGGCGTGACTCGAGCCAAACAACAATCAGAAATTTCTACACCGTGCACGATAATATTCTGTTTCGCCGCGCTCGCCCTGACAGCGATAATTGGACTCTTTGCATACCTGAAGAACTCGTCAATAAATTAATCTGGTATACACACTTGAGCTACGCCCATTATGGTGTTCGCAAATACTTTCTGATACTACGACAGAACTGTTATTTCACAAATATGGAAAGGCGTATTCGACGAGTCTTAGCGACTTGCAAAATGTGTCAAAAAGCTAAATCTTCCACAGTATCTCAGATTGCCCTTCGGCACCCCATTGTACCAATGAAATTAAGATCTATGGCAGCTGTTGTTCTATTTGGAGCCACTTCAAATTTGCTGTAGAACTAACTTCGAAATTTGTATCTTTCACTCCGTTACGTAAATGCACTGATAGAAATGTTTCTAATGCTTTTACTAAACATTTTTTGCCTGATATTGGACATGTTCAGAAGGTAATCTACGACAATGGACCGCTATTTAGATCAGTAATACGGAAACGCACACTGCAAGCTAGAAATATTACACTCATTTTTATTTCCAGATACCATGCTTCTTCCATCACATCAGATCGCATCATGAAAGACACTGGAAAACTTTGTCGTACATACTGTCACAAAAAAACATATTGATTGGCCCAAGCACATTTCCGATTTTCAGGACGTCATCAATTCCATACTAAACGACACTACCATACTTTCACCGTATCTTGTGTTGAAAAATACAGATCCGCCTAACAAAACTCGTGAAATTGTTTATTTTCCTTCTACAAGAAGATTACGTCACCATGAAATTATAGGCATTGCACTTAACAATATAAAGCGTGCAGCACAGCGGCGCAAACGTCAACAAAAACAGGTGAGTAACCTTCAGAAATTTCGTATAGGACAAAAAGTGTTAATACGTACTCATTACCTATCCAACCGAGGAAAACGTCGTTGCAGTAAATTTGAACTTTTATGTACTGGAGCTTTTAGGATACGTAATATTCCCTATCCGAAAGTGATTCATGTTGAAACTTTACGGATGAGAAAATCGCGAGATAATTATCACATCAGCAACGTCAAGCACTTCATAGAATAACTTTTGCTTTGGTTCATTTCACGTAACTAGTCAGAAATTTGATGATCACATATCAGAACTATTTATTTTCAGCATGGTATAAATTTGTTTTGCTCTTTTTCAGGAACTATGCTAATTGCCAAAATTTTATAGATGCACGTATTTATATTGCCAGCTTTCATATATGCTTATTCTGATTTACATATTAGTGTACATAATAATATGACACAACACAGATTTTTTGACCTGATGCATTTCCCATGCTTATACAAATTCCATTGGTACCTTGTTTTCACGATTACTTGATTATTCAGCATTTGCAGGTTAGTTCTCTTACCGTAAGCTTAGGCCTTGCATAGTTTTCTGTTTTCATACGTATATCCATGAAAACAACAACTTAAAGAGACACCATTTATTTTGACATGTGTCCAGCGGATCACATCCCTTGGGTGGTCTGACCGCTGCAAACTGTAACTCAAACATTTTTTTATATAATAATAATTTGTGTCCTTTTCGTATATATCCTCTATATATCTTATGTTCATTTATTTCTGATGCTATTCTGTCTTTACCGATACCATAAAATGTGCCATTTTTTGATGCTATGCTACTCCACTTGGCCGTTATTGCACACCTTAGCCAAGATAGTATTGCAACAGATATTTAAGCTATTGTCTGATAAATTATTATTACATTTTTCGTTAGGTTAGTCACTCTTTGTACTTTATAATGTTGCCATGTTTCATTTATGCCCAGTCTTGTGCTCTATTTTGCTAAATATCTCTGTTAATTTATGATGTCATAGTTTACATGCTTTCACCTATGTTGATTTCAGAAATCAATGTACCCTGTAACTCATGTCCATTGCATATACTCATCCATTATGTATATTTTTGCAGAACCAATGTACTAAAGTCTCATTGTATCCAGACGAGACATTATGCTCATAAATCGAAGCTCATGGAAGTGCAAGAAATTCATTACATAGAAAGCACGACCTAAGTAACTTATATGGAATATTAAACACCATTGACACTTCTCATGTTCTTTACTGTTAGGCTTTTACAACCATTTTCCTATTGGTGTACTAGGCAAATTAGGAAAATGATTAAGGATATTTTTTCTCTGCTTTTTGTGTTAGGTGTAATAGTATTGTTAAATGAATGCTCATACCCTCAGCTGCACCAATTTTATGGAATAATGATGGAATATTAATGTTTAATAAGTGTTCACATGCCATGAGCTCCACTCCAATAATGGGAATGATATTGACATATTGATTATTTTCTATAATG
This sequence comes from Schistocerca serialis cubense, assembly GCF_023864345.2. NCBI lineage: Eukaryota > Metazoa > Arthropoda > Insecta > Orthoptera > Acrididae > Schistocerca > Schistocerca serialis. The sequence goes on from NC_064638.1 coordinate 914,355,032, forward strand.
ATGTTAATACATATTTTGTGCGTTTTGCGTCCTTTCTAGGAAAATCTGTCTTACCTTGTGCTAAATGATTGGTGGTGTTTGTGGGAAACTGTCATAGAAGCTTTACACTTAAAAACATTTTTTTTACCATTCCTTATGAAACTGCATATGCTATTGCCTTCTTATGGTAGCGTGCATGACTTCTTTTTTTTTTTTTTTTTGGGTTACTAATCACATTTACAGGTTCTGCTATTTCTGCAATTTATTCGCATCTTTGCATATTTATCTCATGATTTGCTGTGGTGTGTTACATTTATCTAGTCAGTAAGGTATATTGGTAATTGCACTTAGTACTCTGGTCTTTATGCTTGCATATTCTAAAATTACATTTCTTTTTTTTTTTTTACTTTGGCCATAGCGGTTCTTGACTTAAGACAAATGACTTTACAGATAAAGTGCACTGTCCTTATCAACCATTCCCATATCCTTCCATGTAGAAATTCGCATTGTTAGAGATATAGTTCATTTAATAGATAGTTTTATTAATCCCCAATGGTGTTACACAACTTATAAATATTGTGTCTCTACTCACATGATACCATACTTTGATTCTATTTGTCTAATATGTACTCATACAGGGCATACAGAGCTGTAATTTTATGTAATACTGCTACTGATGCAGTTTGTCCTTGTAAAAGCCATGTCAAGTTATGTATTCTCATTATGAATTATGCATAGGCCTCTGAGTGCCATATAAAGCTAATTATATTTTATAATACTTTCTCAGCTTTGATGTTTACGCTATGTAAAACTAGGCCTTTGTCACATTTTGCTGTTAAGGTCACCATTTATGTATACAAAAAGACCGCTTGGAGCCTCTGATATTTTTTACTCAATTTTTTTAGATATTACGATTTGTGTGTATTTCATGTACTAGGCCACTTGAAGCCCCATTCACTTTATAGCTACTAAGATCAGCATTTATGTGTCTATAAAAGCCACTTGGAGTCTCTGACTGACATTTTCTATACAATTGTTTTACTTATTAAGATTTGCATGTATTCCAAGTACAAACCCACCTGGAGCCATTCACTTCATAATTTTACTGTTACGTTTTCTTATGCCATTATGTCTCAATATTGCAGATACAAGACCACGAAGAACCACAGTATAATGTTATGAACCAGTGATGTTCTGTGTAATGTTTGATTATTCTGTGTCTGATTGGCAGCCTGATGTCACACTTATTGATGTTATCTTATCCAGAGTTCACTTTCACTTTTGCCTATTGACTCTGATGTGAAGTATTGTTGCTTCATCCAGTCTGTAATTTCATTAGGATACTGAACTTTTTTCTGATCAGGTAGATCACTCGATGCTGAAATAGGTAGAAATGGTCATGTTCCACTGCCTTACCTTTGCTACTTTATTGGTAAGTCCTCTACCTCTGTTCATGCTATTGGATCAATTTACTACTGGTATTCATACTTCAACATAAGTGACTATATATGCCTTGGGATCTCAGAAAAACCTCCACTATGAGGAGCAGTGATGGTGCTGGTCATCACATTACTGACATTATGATAATCGCGAACTACAGTTGTTGGTAATCTGTTGCCACGTACCTATTGTATCTCTGCACATGACTGAGGAAAATTATACGGAGTTCAGATGGTACACTGAATGCAATCCACATTGGTCACTAATAAGTTGTTGAACGTGTAGTCATTCAACACGCTCATAGGTTTCAGCCATGTCTCTTACATTCCCTTGCCCAATCCTATACCATGCTCTTGACGTTTAGGACTTTATACTAATTCTGCTTTACATGATTTATTTGTCAGCAACCTTGTTTATGAGACAATTTCTTCATATTATAACCAGATTACGATTTATACTAGTGCACCTGAGCACTATTAATTCTTTCAAGTTTAATGATGTTCTAGAGTTAAACAAATTTACCACAGATTTGCTGTACAAGGTACTTCCGAATATGTGCCAAATTTGCTAAACCCCGCTGGAGGGTTATGAAAGGAGTCTACTGGAGCACACTTGTACGTGGCACAAGAATAAGATAAGAATATTAATAAATTAAAATGAAACTAGTATACTATAAACGATGAATGTCTCTGATAGGCTTGATAATGAGGATCGCTGACCGTGCGCGACCACAGAGCCAAAGATACTGCTTCTGGTCTGAGAGTGTTGGAGTAAGACAGCACTGGGCGCACATTTGTAGGCAGCTGCCTGTCAGGGAAAGATGATGGAGTAGGCAGTTTTTGTCGAATGTTGTGTGAAGCCACCAAGTGTTACATTAATTTAGGAATGTCAAGATTGTTGAAGTTGAAAGCAGAAGTCTTGATGCAAGCAAGATAAAGATGATAAATAATTATGATTTTTGTTTTTTGCCAGCGCATTAGCATAAATGAGTTGGCGGATAATTTGTTATTGTTAAGTAACCCCAAACGTAGGTAAACTGCTTTTATAAAAAGGCTAGTTGGATATTTCACTTTGTAATGCTTCTAAGATTTGTTAACAGAGCTACGTGTAATTTGATGATTTGTATTTATGCCCTTTTAGTGAGGTTTGATAATACTTTCTCTTTAAGTCTTATTGTTTTTTGATCAATTGTGAGTAATGTAACTTCAGTTGTCAGATGTTTTTGAAAAGCCAAACTTAATTTGCAATAAAATTTTCCTAAAAAAGAAATCAGTGTTAGTAATTCACCACAATCAGACCGCTTCCCTCTCCAGGTTTTTCAAAGAAGTTGGATTTTTATAAATGTTTTCATTTATCAGCCAAAACAACTTCATATGCATTTCAAAGTATTACAGCCAGCATTGCGCATCGGTGAGCCTGTAGCTAGCATTTATATTTTTTTTTTATGAGCGACCAGAATATATGGCGTTACACCGTTGCTGCTTTAGAGGTAAGACAATTTAATTTATTTGTTATGTGCACAGGGACCAAAATTATCACTTTTGAACAGGGCCAGATTATTCAGTGATTAAGGGGCTGAATATATTTTGCAGTGACTATATTTCTTTATTGATGTTGGGAGTTGCATTGCCCAATCAATTGGTGTATAGTTTTGCTAACAATAACAGAGAGTAAGCAACCACTTGAGCACTTACAACACGCAACATGACAATTCGAGTTCAGTACTCATTCCACAGATCAGATATCCATCAACGTAATCGTAAAGTTTGTTATTTCATTTTTTAAAGAACATTACAAGCTGATAAGGTAGTACTTGTACTGCCCAAGTGTGGCAGCACAGGCACCCAGCTCCCAGGCTGAACAGCTTGCACATGGACAGATCAGTTCTTCATTCACGAGAGATCAGCCCGGCCCTCATCTTCGGATATACAGGAGTGTGACCAACTGCAAGCCTTTCAGAGAGTTGAAGTTTCCTCCGCAGCTGGACAGCTGCGGATTTGTAGCAGTAGACTCCATGTCGGCAGCGGCTGGTAATCTTTCATCGTATTCACTGGATCATCTTGGAACTTGTAGAGCTGACCTTCCATCGGTAGCAGTGACACAGATGGAGTAGCCAGACTTAGAATGAGTGGAAAGAAGGAGAGCGTATTTTAAGCAGTCGATGAAGTGATGCTCCCCTACTGGTGACCGAATGTGTTCCCATTATCCGAGCCTTTCAGCGTTCTCTGCTGGCCTAATGCTCGGTAACTTATAACATCATAGCTCTAATGCTCTACTGGTTTATTTTGCCTTTTCGTTTTATTTAATGTTACATCGTTGAGTTTCTGTAAATGTTGTTGGACTGAATCGATACCATGAGAGTGGTTATTCTTTTCTGTGTAAAAAACTTTGATGTCATGGTTTGATTCTATGCAATGTAGTGTATCTACCATTTAAATTCTTTGTCTCATTTGTAGGGAACGAAACTTAATGTATATAATTGTAATTTTGTTTAAATAATCTTTTGTAGAAATACCAATATGTGCAAATGTTCTGTTTTAATTAATATGTTTGGCTGTTGTTATGTAATTTCTGATCCTCACTTAGGGTTCTTAGTTATTTTGTATGTAAAAGGTGTTGTGGTTCCCCTCGGGAACGGAAGCATGCAGCGCGCGCAAATTGTGGTTGGCCTAGGTAGAAAAGGTGGAATTGAGAGTCAGTTGGGAACGAGCTACCAAACTGTCAACTGATCATGGAAAAGTTGTGTATTGCGCTGGTGCCGAGAGAGGGTTTTCGTGCCACTTTCCAGTGTCTCGGATGGACGGACAAAGAGCTGGAACTATTCCGGAATTGGTATCTATTATCGCCACCAAGAAATGACAGGGTCCAGCATTTCCGCCTGCTAATCCACCCACCGACATCCACTCGCCACCACGTTGCGCAATCACTGAAAAAAGGAACCAAGGAATTGTAAACATGTAACGTGAAGGATCAGCTCATTTGATGTTTTAGTGTGCGCAAATGTAAGCTAACTATTCTCGAACTCTTATGCCTACCTTGATTTTTTATCCTAGTCACACAACCACTTAGGGTCCTTCCCACGTCAAGAATGCTAACCGAGTGTCCGTATTGTGTAAATAGGAAAGCCCAGTGTTTACTCATTAATGCCATTCGACGATAGTAAGAAGAAACTAAGTTAATGTTAATGTAGAAGAACTGAGTAATATAGTAAATGATGCTTGCTGAAAATAATTTTTCTATTAAAACTGTTTATTAATATTTTGTTGCCAACTACTAAAGTGAATGTTCTCAAAACCGTGGCTTATAGAGTTTTGCAAATTAAATGATCACAATGCAGTCTGTTGAAAATCACCCAAAGGTGAGCTATTGTCTTATAACCACATCAAGTTGTGTTCTACTGTAGTAAAAGTTGAGAACTATTACTGTTGAAAGTTGTAAGGTGTCAGGGAAATCCAACACCTTCCATGAAAACCCTGATGTGATAAGCAAATCCAGTAGTATGTCACATAGCTCCGAATAAATCGTGACATTAAATTAACCAAAGTAATATGAGTAACGAGTGAGCAAATGGAATACCACAGACTAACACAAGAATGCCTAAATGCCTGTCATACTTTCGCACCGTGAGACAGACGCAGTTCCGAGGGGAGAAACGAGAACAGAAGCCGAGAGCAGAACCGTGTTAAGCTAGAAGGCCCTACGATAAGGGACGGACGGACACCCACGTCGCCAGCTAACCGCTAGGACCACACCATCCGCAAGTTTTAGCGTGAGACTTTTTCACGTCTCTGTTACGTCAGGACCACCCCCCATCCAATGTTAAAAACTGGAGCCCTCCAGAAGAACAGTATAGATCTTACGATAAGACAAAAAGGGCTACACCACCCGCAAGTTTTAGTGTGAGACTTTTTCGCGTCTCTGTTACGTTAGGACCACCCCCCAGCCCATATTAAAAGATAGAGCCCTCCAGAAGAACAGTATAGATCTTACCATAACGCTGAAAGGACCACACCAGCTGCAGGTTTTAGCGTGAGACTTTTTGCGTCTCTGTTACGTTGCAGACTTTAAAAAACATTGCCCCACCACGAAAAGTATAACGTTTCTCATTGGATAGACAGAATTTTTGTAGGCGGAGCTTAAGGTTAACATTGAAACCCTGATTGGTCAGATGAAAACACAGCCAGATAGTTTTTTTTTTAAACCAACTTCGGTAAATTGTAGTAAGGAGAAGTTAGGAAAGAGTTGCTTCCGAGACGGCGAGGTGAGCGGAGAGCTGTGCTGTCCGCCGCCCCCTGACGAACACCGGCAAGGTAATGAACGCACACGATGCCGCATAACAGCGCATAAATCTTCACTCAGAACCGCAGAAGTCTCATCTGTTACACCTCCTTTTTGCGTAATACTAGTGTCGATCGTCAATTAAAGCTCATGGTGTTCACATTTGCCACTTCAAGTAAAAATCTGAGAAGCCACATCAGCCACTGTAATTTACGACAAGTTAGATAAGTAATTAAAGATAACTGAGGATCACTGTAGACCATTTTGATAGTTTTCTCTTTTGTGAAACTTAATTTAAACCTAGATTATAGATGTGGTATGGCATAGGTCATCCTTCGATCCATTGTAGAGCTTGGAAACCCATTCAGGGAATATTCGTTCACATTTTGTTGAACGCAGTTGGTTTTTAGCATCCTGTATTAAAACATTTCCTTTTATCAATATTGCAATTTATAAACAATGTTTTGTGAGTAGAATAAAATTTCCAATGGTAAATTAAACTGCTTTTTCGAAGTTGTTTTACCAGCTAACTAAAAATAGGAAAGCCTTGAACCCCTTCCACTAAATTTAGTTAGTATTAAGATTCTTTCACATGGAGTGCATTGGAGCTGATGCTGAAATCATTAAGTATTTGGTTATATCATCGCTAGGCTCACTGAACTCTTCTGAATTCTACATGTCATGTGTGGTCTGGCGTCTCCTTACCAGCAACAGGTCCCAGGTTCAAACTAGTCAATTCCCTAAAAAACACGCTCAGAGCGTCGTTGCGCGAAAGTGGTAGGGAGACACGATATAGAACAAACAGACACCACGCAGAATGTTAGAAAGTTACATGTTCATGTTTGTTAAAGCCTTGTTTCTTTAGTGTATTGAAAGTGTGTTTAGTCTGCTCTGCTACAGTGGTCAAGATTAAGGGCCCCCCTCTAATACCATCTTCTGACCGGGGGAGCGGTGTGCTGACCCCATGCCCCTCCTATCCGCATCCTCCACTGAGGATGACACGTCGGTCGGATGGTCCCGGTAGGCTACTCGTGGCCTGAAGACGGAGTGCTTTTTTTTCATTGAAAGTAGTTGAAATGCACAAAGTTACTTAATTATAGAAAGTTTTATTTACTCTTGCCATTCAAGTTAAATTCTGTACAATACTGGGTTCCTCTTGTGTATTAAAAGTGAATATTAATGGTGTAACAGGATCCACGTTTGTCTATTGTGCTAATGCTAGATAACGATTAATAGAAAGACCACTATCTATGAAAACAATTTTCTTTATTCAAAAGACAGTGAGAAGTAATCTGTTAGTGAATTCCATTTATTTTTCATTCTAAGTAGAAAGGTGTTTAGTATTGAGAGACTTAATCTACGCACAATAACTAATGTTGCTGTGAATCATATCTATATTTCATGTCAGATAGGAATATGTTTGAAAGGTAATATTGAACCTATGTCCAATCTACGATTCTCCAGTGAATATAAGTAGTAACATTATTGAGACCATTCAATTTGACTAAGTCCTCAATGTAATAGTGTGTTTCGTTATCTGTTATATTTATGCAAATAGTTTGTTCTGATCCGTTAGCTCCAACCTTAACGTGAACTTACTGTATTCAGGTGCCAGAGTTCATTGCACTCGCTTGTGGTAAAGTATAGGTCGTGTTTACTCATACCTATTTTCATGAACAAGAATGTCAATCATTCTCATGCCTAATTACGCTGGCGACCGTTTTCTTTATTCTTTGAAATGTGTAGACAGGTAAAATATTGTTTATTACTGTTTAAATATTTACGTAATTCTGACGTTCACTTCCGATAAGCCACCTCCGTTAGGTACAACACGGTCAACATAACAAAGTTCCTTCGAGAGGGTAACATTGCATTGCTTCTATAAAGCGTAATTGGTGAACAAAATAGTTTCAGTACATAAATGAAAGTCAGTGATAGTGTTATACAATCTTTTATGCAAAGTTTGTAGCCTGAAAGGTGCTCTTACGTCGTCCCTAGGTGTAGTTACTACACGTAGTCCTTTTGATGGGACATCATTGTGTCTGCTCTGTACTGCTGTCAAGGTGCTGAATCAGGTGTTTCTGACGCTCTCTCTCAGTCTGAGGCAATGGCCATCCTGCTTGTCTTTGCTTCGGCTGTTCTGAGTGTAGACATAGGTTTTGTCAATGCTGCGTACTTGACAAGCGTGTTCCACTTAGTGTTGTCCCAGGCGCTTTCAACGAAATTTTATTCCTCACTTAATTATAATTGCACTTTGCAGCAGAAGTATGTTGTGCAATATTTACTGTAAATTATATATAAGAGCGCACTATGGTCAGATGTGAGCTCTATAATAGATGGCCTGCCGGCCGGCGTGGCCGAGCGGTTCTAATCGTTACAGTCTGGAACCGCGCGACCGCTACGGTCGCAGGTTCGAATCCTGCCTCGGGCATGGATGTATGTGATGTCCTTAGGTTAGTTAGGTTCAAGTAGTTCTAAATTGGACATGGACCCGTGGTCTAGGGGTGGCGTCTTTGATTCATAATCAAAACGTCTTCCGTCCCGGGTTCGATCCCCGCCACTGCCTAAATTTTGATAAATAATCAGCATTGGCGGCCGAAGACTTCCGGCATAAGAAGTTAGCTTCATTCTGCCAAAGGCCTTGTCAAAGAGGGTGGAGGAGCGGATAGAGGTTCAGGGCACTCTCTTGTCCTAGGGGTGGGAAACTGCCCCTAAAGGCGGAAGAATCAGAAATGATCAACGACATGAGGATGCAGAAGGCAATGGAAACTACTGCATTAAAGACACGTAACGTGTATCCACAGGGTATGTGGCCTGTAATTGAAGAAGTGTCATGATGATCTCTCCATTGGCAAAATATTCCGGAATAGTCCCCCATTCGGATCTCCAGGAGGGGACTGCCAAGGGGGAAGTTACCATGGGAAAAAGATTGAATAATCTACGAAAGGATAACGTTCTACGAGTCGGGGCGTGGAATGTCAGAAGCTTGAACGTGGTAGGGAAACTAGAAAATCTGAAAAGGGAAATGCAAAGGCTCAATCTAGATATAGTAGGGGTCCGTGAAATGAAGTGGAAGGAAGACAAGGATTCCTGGTCAGATGAGTATCGGGTAATATCAACAGCAGCAGAAAATGGTATAACAGGTGTAGGATTCGTTATGAATAGGAAGGTAGGGCAGAGGGTGTGTTACTGTGAAGAGTTAAGTGACCGGGTTGTTCTAATCAGAATCGACAGCAGACCAACACCGACAACGATAGTTCAGGTATACATACCGACGTCGCAAGCTGAAGATGAACAGATAGAGAAAGTGTATGAGGATATTGAAAGGGTAATGCAGTATGCAGGGGGACGAAAATCTAATAGTCATGGGCGACTGGAATGCAGTTGTAGGGGAAGGAGTAGAAGAAAAGGTTACAGGAGAATATGGGCTTGGGACGAGGAATGAAAGAGGAGAAAGACTAATTGAGTTCTGTAACAAGTTTCAGCTAGTAATAGCGAATACCCTGTTCAAGAATCACAAGAGCAGGAGGTATACTTGGAAAAGGCCGGGAGATACGGGAAGATTTCAATTAGATTACATCATGGTCAGACAGAGATTCCGAAATCAGATACTGGATTGTAATGCGTACCCAGGAGCAGATATAGACTCAGATCACAATATCGTAGTGATGAAGAGTAGGCTGAAGTTCAAGACATTAGTCAGGAAGAATCAATACGCAAAGAAGTGGGATACGGAAGTACTAAGGAATGACGAGATACGCTTCATGTTCTCTAACGCTATAGATACAGCAATAAGGAATATCGCAGTAGGAAGTACAGTTGAAGAGGAATGGACATCTCTAAAAAGGGCCATCACAGAAGTTGAGAAGGAAAACATAGGTACAAAGAAGGTAGCTGCGAAGAAACCATGGGTAACAGAAGAAATACTTCAGTTGATTGATGAAAGGAGGAAGTACAAACATGTTCCGGGGAAATCAGGAATACAGAAATGCAAGTCACTGAGGAATGAAATAAATAGGAAGTGCAGGGAAGCTAAGACGAAATGGCTGCAGGAAAAATGTGAAGACATCGAAAAAGATATGATTGTCGGAAAGACAGACTCAGCATACAGGAAAGTCAAAACAACCTTTGGTGACATTAAAAGCAACGGTGGTAACATTAAGAGTGCAACGGGAATTCCACTGTTAAATGCAGAGGAGAGAGCAGATAGGTGGAAAGAATGCATTGAGAGCCTCTATGAGGGTGACGATTTGTCTGATGTGATAGAAGAAGAAACAGGAGTCGATTTAGAAGAGATAGGGGATCCAGTATTAGAATCGGAATTTAAAAGAGCTTTGGAGGACTTACGGTCAAATAAGGCAGAAGGGATAGATAACATTCCATCAGAATTTCTAAAATCATTGGGGGAAGTGGCAACAAAACGACTATTCACGTTGGTGTGTAGAATATATGAGTCTGGCGACATACCATCTGACTTTCGGAAAAGCATCATCCACACAATTCCGAAGAGGCAAGAGCTGACAAGTGCGAGAATTATCGCACAATCAGCTTAACAGCTCATGCATCGAAGCTGCTTACAAGAATAATCTACAGAAGAATTGAAAAGAAAATTAAGAATGCGCTAGGTGACGATCAGTTTGGCTTTAGGAAAAGTAAAGGGACGAGAGAGGCAATTCTGACGTTACGGCTAATAATGGAAGCAAGGCTAAAGAAAAATCAAGACACTTTCATAGGATTTGTCGACCTGGAAAAAGCGTTCAACAATATAAAATGGTGCAAGCTGTTCGAGATTCTGAAAAAAGTAGGGGTAAGCTATAGGGAGAGACGGGTCATATACAATATGTACAACAACCAAGAGGGAATAATAAGAGTGGACGATCAAGAACGAAGTGCTCGTATTAAGAAGGGTGTAAGACAAGGCTGTAGCCTTTCACCCCTACTCTTCAATCTGTACATCGAGGAAGCAATGATGGAAATTAAAGAAAGGTTCAGGAGTGGAATTAAAATACAAGGTGAAAGGATATCAATGATACGATTCGCTGATGACATTGCTATCCTGAGTGCAAGTGAAGAAGAATTAAATGATCTGCTGAACGGAATGAACAGTCTAATGAGTACACAGTATGGTTTGAGAGTAAATCGGAGAAAGACGAAGGTAATGAGAATTAGTAGAAATGAGAACAGCGAGAAACTTAACATCAGGATTGATGGTCACGAAGTCAATGAAGTTAAGGAATTCTGCTACCTAGGCAGTAAAATAACCAATGACGGACGGAGCAAGGAGGACATCAAAAGCAGACTCGCTATGGCAAAAAAGGCAATTCTGGCCAAGAGAAGTCTACTAATATCAAATACCGGCCTTAATTTGAGGAAGAAATTTCTGAGGATGTACGTCTGGAGGATGTATGGTAGTGAAACATGGACTGTGGTAAAACCGGAACAGAAGAGAATCGAAGCATTTGAGATGTGGTGCTATAGACGAATGTTGAAAATTAGGTGAACTGATAAGGTAAGGAATGAGGAGGTTCTACGCAGAATCGGAGAGGAAAGTAATATGTGGAAAACACTGATAAGGGGAAGGGACAGGATGATAGGACATCTGCTAAGACATGAGGGAATGACTTCCATGGTACTAGAGGGAGCTGTAGAGGGCAAAAACTGTAGAGGAAGACAGAGATTGGAATACGTCAAGCAAATAATTGAGGACGTAGGTTGCAAGTGTTACTCTGAGATGAAGAGGTTAGCACAGGAAAGGAATTCGTGGCGGGCCGCATCAAACCAGTCAGTAGACTGATGACAAAAAAAAAAAAAAAAAAAGTTCTAAGTTCTAGGGGACTTACGACCTCAGCGGTTAAGTCCCATAGTACTCAGAGCCAATAAATAGCGTGCTTCAGGATACGATAAACTGAATGGTCGGACGCGCGTGACACTTCAGACAGCATCGATGATTCCCGGAACAATAAACGATTTTATCGACCTTCCCATAATTCATCACTGACAGAAACCCTAGTACAAAGAAATTCTGCAAACCATTTGTAAAAAATTGTTTACTGAAGATGATGAATTATCAAAAGTTGAACTAAAAGGTTCGTGACATTGCTGATGAGCTAGGCTTTTAGGAAACTGAAACTGGAAAAGAAAAAAAATTTTGATTTTTCAAAACACTGCTTCTGTAAATGCTTTCTGTAAACAAACTACTTGAATTTCTCACCTACAGTTGTTTTAACCACAACGTATCAAATTTTGAAGCATTAGTATTGTGACATCTCAGCAGTGCCACCTAGCGGTTGTTTGTGAAGCGAAGGGTGAACCTGATGAATACGAGAAAAGGAGCGGCGTTCCGCCAGACGAGTTGGAGGAGTCAACGAGTGCGGGAGCAGTGCCCACCTAGGCAGTTTGAGACCGCCTGCGCCTCCATCAGCGAGTGGCACGCGACCTTGGCCTCGCCTGTATTGCGCTGTTCAGGTCCGGTGCAGGGTGGCGCCACGTCCCTGTGTCACAGCCGTCGCCGAGCGCGACTATTGCCGACTTCACATGAGGCGCGGAAGTGGACTTTGACGTCGTTTCCAGCCAGACGTGGTTCCACGGGGGTGGGTCATGGGTTCATCCAGTTAATGATCCCTCAAAGAACATTTTACTAAACGTGTCTACGTTTTCACATACATCAATTTCCTAAGTCGCAGCTAATTTTCAGAGACAAAAGTAGCAGAGAAACTGAAAGTCTCGAAAGCAGCCAGGAAGTCTAGAAAACTACGAACTGTGTTCAATACGTGGCACCTTCCAATTGCCTGCCCCGTAGTCTGGCAGCGTGCCGATAAGGTGAAGGGGCATATTCACAGGCTGATCACACCTGCTGCTGCTGTCAACAGCAAATCTCTTCGTGAATCTGTAAGTAGAACCGAAAATATTTAGTGAATAAAACCGCCTAGATGATGGCCGGACCCGAAACGACGTTGTAAATATAGAAATAACCGTTTCCTGGCAGAGTCATAAAACAGAGTAAAGTTGAATTCATGCACTGCCGTTCTGTCTGGACGTATGTATACCTCCTCTTTAGCACAGGAATCTATTTGGCCGTGTCAGTTCAATATCTCTGCCCACAGAGGACAGAAAACATCGATAGTGTATAGTATCGCTGTGGTGCTCATTTAATCATAAGAAAGTACGGGCCCTGTTCACATGATAGGACGTTATTGAGTTTTTTGATGTTTATAATCTGGTTCCGTATTGTTTGGGTTAATATGAACTGATATATTCATCAAGTAAATAACCTGATAAGATGCGATGAATGCATTATAAGAAAAACAATAAAAAGAGACAGACCATGCAGGAATTATCCGAATGAAACGGGAATCGGTCGATCTGATGTACGTGTACAGACAAACAAATGATTTCAACTTCAGAAAAAATCTGGCCCTTGTGCAAGCAGTTATTCGGCTTGGCACTGATTGACAGAGTTGTTGGATGTCCTCCTGACGGCCGTGGTGCCAGTTTCTGTCCAATTGGCGCGTTAGATAGTCAAAATGGTTGGAGGGCCCTGTCCAGAATGCTCCAAACATTATGTCGACGACGTTATACGCCCCATATTGTTGCCGTTCATGGCAAGCAATCCTGGGCTTACATTTCAACAAGATAATGACCGCCCACACGTGATAACTGTTTCTACTGTTTGTCCTCGTATTTGCGAAACCCCATCTTGGCCAGTAAAGTCACCAGACGTCTCCCCAGTTGAGAACGTTTGGAGAGTTATGTGAAGGACCCTCCAACGATCTCTGGATTCTGACAATCTAACGCGCCATTTGGACAGAATTTGGCATGAATTGCTCAGTTTGTGAAGCTCTTTCGCCTAAATAAATTATCCAGTTTCTCTGAAATTGTAATCATCTGTTTGTCAGTGTATGTACATCACATCTGCCGAGTTCCATCCTCCTTCGTTGTGCGTAATTTTTTTGACTTAGTGTCTTAGAGAGTGTATCCTGACGGCTCTCAGAATGCCCAGGAGTGTTTCGTACACGACAAATATATTTATTACAATTCACCGCTCTGTTTTTAGTTGCTTTGGTAACACTCTCCCGAAAAAAAATTGGACAGGAAAGGATTAAGCGATCTAGACGGCTATATTCTCAAAGTATTCGCTATGACCGCACATAATGCACGAGGTTTCATTTCCTTTATTAACAGAAACCACAAACTGCAGGTAGCTGAGTAAAGGAAGATAAATTTCCACTAAAAACAAAATAGAAGAATGACTATCTTTGCCAAAAGCAGGCGGAAACGCCTGAAAGGAGAGCATTTACAGGCTCACATAGCTGTAGTCTGCAAATCAGTGTTAATGATTCTGCTAGTAAGTAATGTACCGATAATATTGAGTGCGTACTTCGATCTCATCTCGCGTAATTTTGACCTTACCACAGTTGTGAGACTTGATTGCTAATGTAGTCCGTAAGTCAGCTGCATGGCACACCTAAGCTTCTAATTTTAAAACTAATGCTGTTCAAATTATGTATTTTCCCAATGTTTTGTATTCCAGTCTTTGATCACAATATCAATTCTTTTGACGATGACCGGTTTCAGCCAGTAATGACCATCCTCAGATCTTTTCTACGCCATGTCCTAAAGTGACAAGGCCGTTATGCCATCGTCAAAACATATAAATATGTTCAGCACAGTATCGTCACATAGATCTAAAATAAGGTGTAGAATAAGCCACATCCTCCACATAGTCATTTTTGCAACTGCTCTTTTAGATCTATGTGACGATGCTGTGTTGAGTACATTTATATGTTTTGACGATGCCATTATGGCCTGAGATGGTGTAGAAAAGATCTGAGGATGGTCATCACTGAGTGAAACCGGTCATCGTCAAAAGAATTGGTATTGTGATCAAAGACTGGAATAAAAAACATTTGACAGTATTAGATCACTGTTCATATACGCGACTCTGTCGCAGTTGGTGATATATTTCCCGATTTGCAGTTTATGGTAAACTGCTGCACTAAGCTGTGATGTGAATAAATTACACTGTCCGGTCATATTATTGTGACCACCTGTCAGAAGCCTGAACAACCATGTTTTGCAGCGCAGACCGCCTCGAGACGTGCAGGAAGAGAGTCAGTGAGGTTCTGGAAGGTACGGACAGGGAGGTGGAGCCATGCCGACTCCTGTGCCCTGGTCATATGCCCTAGGATGCATGGCGCCAACTGCCCAATAAACGTGGTCCCACAAATACTAGACTGAGTTTTAATACGGGGTGGTTGATGGCCAGAGGAGTGCCAGGGCAAGGCCCCTAAGGAAGTGTGCATACTTGTGCTGAGCCATTGCGCCTTCCAGACTGACGAGATCACCCTGGGAATTCCACGAAAACATCCTCACACCATTATTCACTCTCCTCCAGATTGGACCCTTGCGACTATTCAACAGCCATCTCTTTGATGGAGAATAACATGTGATTCATCCGTAAAGGCCACCTGTCGCCACTGGTGGACGACCAGATGCGGCACTGAAGTGCAAATTTCAGCCTTTGTTGCCGATGAACAGCAATCAGAATGGTTGCAAGAACCAGGCGCCTGCTGCGAAGACCCATATGGAGCAACATTCGCTAGACAGTCCTTGAGGAGACACTGTTGGTAGCCCCTTGTTTCGTCTGGGAGGTCAATTGTTCAACAGGTGTCCAGCCTTTTACCCGTACACATCTCCGCAGTCTTCGCTCACCTCTGTCGTCTCTGGCCCATGGTGCACCGCAGTTGCCTCGGCGCGGGTTTTAGATAGCGCCATTTTGCCATGCAATGTATACTTTAAGCACAGCGGCACGTGAACAGTTCATAAACTTAGCCATTTCAGAACTGCTTCCACCCTTGGCCCGAAAGCCAATTATCATGCCCTCCTGGACGTCAGATAAATCGCTCCATTTTCACCTTGGGACAACGATTGCTCTCTTTTCCGCGCGCACCCGACACGCTTTACATATCCTCCACTACAAGTGCGGCCACCTGCCGTCTGTGAGTCGTTATTGTGGAATCCTAGGAATCTGTGTCGTTTTAAAAGTGATGGTAGGTGGAGGTAAGTTACGGGAGAAGAAGGGACAGAGGAGACCTAGTAACAAATTATGACCTCCCACTCTCCCGCCATCCCCCCTGGAACCGATGCCTAGATACACATCGACCAAGGTGTTGCAATGGTTAGCACAACAGACTCGCTTTAGGGAGGACGACGATTCAAATCCACGGCCCTCCATCTTGATCAGGTCTCCTGTAATTTCTCTACATCACTCCAGGAAAATGCCAGGATGGTTCCTTTCAAAAGACCACGTCCGATATCCTTCGCCATTCTTGAAACAATCCTAGCTGTGCTCCGTCTCTAACGACGTCGATGTCGATGGGACAAATCTTCCTTTCTTCTTTCTTCCCTAGATCAACGCCTGTCCCCAGAGCAGTATACGGGTGTTCAGCGGTGACATCAGTTAATATGGCGCACCAATCACAGATATTTTGTTTGCGCAAATAGTCAAGGGTAAAACTTTATTTCTGACTGTCGATAATGAGCGGAGATGATACAGAAGAACTTTTTGCAGTCGTCAGTGGAGTCAGAAACATTAAAGTGGTCAAAAGACAGTTTCATAACAGTCCAGTTTTCTCGTACTTCTCACTGGCAACATTTCTGGGAAAGCAAAGAAAGTGTCTAACATTTCTTCGCAGACGAAATTATACGATCAAGCGAAAATCGAACGCCAAACATACTACACTACCAAACAGACTATTTGTGCATCGCTCATGAACGTTATACACTCCTGGAAATTGAAATAAGAACACCGTGAATTCATTGTCCCAGGAAGGGGAAACTTTATTGACACATTCCTGGGGTCAGATACATCACATGATCACACTGACAGAACCACAGGCACATAGACATAGGCAACAGAGCATGCACAATGTCGGCACTAGTACATTGTATATCCACCTTTCGCAGCAATGCAGGCTGCTATTCTCCCATGGAGACGATCGTAGAGATGCTGGATGTAGTCCTGTGGAACGGCTTGCCATGCCATTTCCACCTGGCGCCTCAGTTGGACCAGCGTTCGTGCTGGACGTGCAGACCGCGTGAGACGACGCTTCATCCAGTCCCAAACATGCTCAATGGGGGACAGATCCGGAGATCTTGCTGGCCAGGGTAGTTGACTTACACCTTCTAGAGCACGTTGGGTGGCACGGGATACATGCGGACGTGCATTGTCCTGTTGGAACAGCAAGTTCCCTTGCCGGTCTAGGAATGGTAGAACGATGGGTTCGATGACGGTTTGGATGTACCGTGCACTATTCAGTGTCCCCTCGACGATCACCAGTGGTGTACGGCCATTGTAGGAGATCGCTCCCCACACCATGATGCCGGGTGTTGGCCCTGTGTGCCTCGGTCGTATGCAGTCCTGATTGTGGCGCTCACCTGCACGGCGCCAAACACGCATACGACCATCATTGGCACCAAGGCAGAAGCGACTCTCATCGCTGAAGACGACACGTCTCCATTCGTCCCTCCATTCACGCCTGTCGCGACACCACTGGAGGCGGGCTGCACGATGTTGGGGCGTGAGCGGAAGACGGCCTAACGGTGTGCGGGACCGTAGCCCAGCTTCATGGAGACGGTTGCGAATGGTCCTCGCCGATACCCCAGGAGCAACAGTGTCCCTAATTTGCTGGGAAGTGGCGGTGCGGTCCCCTACGGCACTGCGTAGGATCCTACGGTCTTGGCGTGCATCCGTGCGTCGCTGCGGTCCGGTCCCAGGTCGACGGGGACGTGCACCTTCCGCCGACCACTGGCGATAACATCGATGTACTATGGAGACCTCACGCCCCACGTGTTGAGCAATTCGGCGGTACGTCCACCCGGCCTCCCGCATGCCCACTATATGCCCTCGCTCAAAGTCCGTCAACTGCACATACGGTTCACGTCCACGCTGTCGCGGCATGCTACCAGTGTTAAAGACTGCGATGGAGCTCCGTATGCCACGGCAAACTGGCTGACACTGACGACGGCGGTGCACAAATGCTGCGCAGCTAGCGCCATTCGACGGCCAACACCGCGGTTCCTGGTGTGTCCGCTGTGCCGTGCGTGTAATCATTGCTTGTACAGCCCTCTCGCAATGTCCGGAGCAAGTATGGTGGGTCTGACACACCGGTGTCAATGGGTTTTTTTTTCCATTTCCAGGAGTGTAGTTTCTGCTTCTTGCTTGTCTGCCTTCATACCGTCAGAGTTCATCTCAAGCAAAGTTTGCAATTCTACACTATCAGTGGGAATTTCACTAAACTTAATTGAGTACAATCACTGGAGAAAATTAATACCAATCCAAATATTTGCACCTAGGGATCAGTTACCGCTTTTTGCCATCGACGTATCACTTTTCGATATATACTAAAAAACCGCTAGCTTTTTTTCAATGGTATGCGACCCTGACTTGCAACAGCACATTTGTAATAAAGGAACTGCAAAATTTAGCACTAAGAATGGTGGCCGCAAATAAACCAATAAGTGAAAGACGGGGTAATTTCCTGAATCAGGTTTTCAAGCGATTATAAATAGCTGTTTACTGCCGTTATGATGCATTATGAGTCATAAAAAAATACAGTTACACATTTGTAACACTAGTCCTTACACATTCATTCGTTTGGGTAAAAAATTGTTGGAATATGTTCAGTTTTCGCCGAGAGTGTAAAACAAAGGACATAGAAACATAGAAATCCACGTGGGAAAAAAACATGAACCGACCTTTGAAGTATCGGAAGCCGAAAATGAAGATTTAGCGGCTTTCAAATCATCTTTGCCACTGTGCAGTGTAAGAGTTCCATGAAGTCTTTAAGCAGAAAACTGTCTCTTGCAGAACTATGGGGAAATGTAAGTATTTTCTTTACACTAGTGAACTGAATGAATACGTCAAATATCAGGGTTTACTGACGACTTAGTTTCACTTTTCCCTCAACGTGCACAATGTAATGATGGTGACAACAAACTCTTGCACCGTGAATATTCCTGTTAAGGCAAACGGCCACCCAAGTTTAGGTAATATCGTCAGTACATTGCAGATGACTACTAACAGTTTTTGTGGAGATCCACAGATGTCGTCCACTGCCCGAGACATATTCTATGCAGACGATAAATGATTCCAACGAATGTAAGAATGTATATAAATATCTAACCTATTTCCGTGAGACTGGTACAATTATACGAGCCTTGGAGCATGGGCTAGACGTACCGGGGCCACATGTGTCACTTACTTTTGGCTCGAGCGGAGTGAAATTGCTGACGGTCATTTTATAGTAGATACTACGGAGATTACACCATGTTGACAGTTGCATTGCAGATGTGGAAGAAACGGTACGAATGCATCTTTGTCCTCAGAAGCAGGGGGAGCGTAGGAAAAGGAAGAGTAGAGGTGTTCATAAAGCTAATGATCAGTTTGACAAGGGAGAATATGTTGAGAAGTTGTATTGCTCAGGTTTGGAATCTTAGACTGACACAAGCACTAGTTCACAGCTTTGCAAGGCAATCTGCTGGTGCGCGCTGCGAGTTGCTGACGACGCAGACACGGTCTGACGTTCACGACAGGCGTCATGTTGGTGAAGGGTACGAGGCAAACCTCAATGTAAATTTTCTACCCGAACGTCGTACCAAAATTAACCTTTGGCGATGCACAGTAAAATTTAGAGGAACAGAATTCCAGTTAGGGAAAACTGTAGCCAGTTGATTTTTGTTACAATGTTTATTCACCTAAGAGTGAACCGAGCTACACTGTGAACGAAACTGCTAAGGCTTTGTTCGTATGGTACATAAGGTAATGCCACTATGAACCAGGAAGCAAAGCATTTCGAGAGAAATTCAGTCTGTAACCAGCTCTATAGTGAGAGAGATGAATGGGACTACCTTTGACTTATTGCAGGTGGTAGTACCGTATGTGGTTCATTTGAGAAGACAGGGTTGGGGATATATTTTCTAGGAAAGCATAAAGGTAATTGTTATCATAGGGACTAATTTCTGAACAATGCTCCAAAACAATGGTTTAAAAAATCACCAGATGGACAAAAGGGATGCCGAGCATAAATGTTTAATGTAGCTAGATCACATACTATTGCAGGTTCTTTTGTGAAGGTTAATTTATTAAAAGAGAAATAAATTTGCCGTACCATTCATCGTTTGTAAGTAAAAGGAAAAGATAATTGTTGTGTGCTTGACCATTACAATGTGAGTAGTGATAAGAAGTATGTTTCTTACTCATTAGATATTTGGAAAAATCAGACAACGGGACACGGCTCCCACGAGAAATGTTGGTGGCTTTAAGCAACACGAGATGACATGCCTTGGTGGCATGACTAAGCTTCAGAAGACAATAGCAGTTGTAAACTGTGTTGTAAAAGTTTCATGAGAAATTGCCTGTCTGTTGAGAATACTTTTTGCCCCCTTCCCTTGACGTCCCCGTCACCCATGGCGACCGCTGTCCGCTTTATCAGGCTAGAAACTCTATAGAATCTTTTTTTGTTTTTTATTGATTTATTGTTATTATTATTGTTATTAATATATATACATAATTTCTCTATCCCAGTTGTGCTCAATAAGGCGATATTTTGCTAACTGCTCAAGACCCGTAAACATCGGGAGGAGGAGAAATAAAGAAAGAGGAATAAAGGAGGAAAGAAAGATTGGTTGTGAGATGTAGTGCGCACTTCTTCGAGCGCGTCCGCCGCTCACTGGCCGGGACTAGGCGGTTGCACCGCGCCGTTCCGAAAAGGGCTGTCGTGGGGTGTCAGGAATAAAACGGGTGTCGTGGACTGTCAGGATGTCGAATGTCATAAATTGTGTCTTGAGGTGTCAGGCATCTAGTGTGTCGGGTGAGCCCTAGCTGACGGGTGGTGAAAAGTGGTGGAAGTGTCAGAAATTACAATGTGTAACTAATTAGCAAATTGATGACAATAGTATTAAGTTCGTTCAAGTGTGGTGTGACCACCTAAATATGGTACCAAAAATCGTGCTTAGAGTGCGCCGTGTCACTGAAGAGGTATGCAATCGTCAGGCCCTAGACCAAGTTATAGCGTGGTGCATAGTAAGTGGAAAATGTGTAGCTTCCGGAAGGAAAAGCAACTGCGAGCTGATAGTCATTGGTGAGGCATGAGGGTAACATGCCATTACCCGTTGTATAAGTTACCATATAACGCGCGTCGAAGGACATGTGACACGATGCTCATCAGCAACAGAAGGTATGGCTGCATGAGGTGAGTCCTGTAAGGCACCATAAGAGGCTTTTGGTAGGGAGTCCGGGGGCGATGGAGCACAGCACAGTGGACAGGGCACAGCCCAGTCTGACGAAGTGGTTGTTGTTGTTGTTGTGGTCTTCAGTCCTGAGACTGGTTTGATGCAGCTCTCCATGCTACTCTATCCTGTGCAAGCTTCTTCATCTCCGAGTACCTACTGCAACCTACATCCTTCTGAATCTGCTTAGTGTATTCATCTCTTGGTCTCCCTCTACGATTTTTACCCTCCACGCTGCCCTCCAGTACTAAATTAGTGATCCCATGATGTCTCAGAACTTGTCCTACCAACCGATCCCTTCTTCTAATCAAGTTGTGCCACAAGCTCCTCTTCGCCCCAATTCTATTCAATACCTCCCCATTAGTTATGTGCTCTACCCATCTAATCTTCAGCATTCTTCTGTACCACCACATTGCAAAAGCTTCTATTCTCTTCTTGTTCAAAACGGTTCAAATGGCTCTGAGCACTATGGGACTTAACAGATGTGGTCATCAGTCCCCTAGTACTTAGAACTACTTAAACCTAACTAACCTAAGGACATCACACACATCCATGCCCGAGGGAGGATTCGAACCTGCGACCGTAGCACTCGCACGGTTCCGGACTGCGCGCCTAGAACCGCGAGACCACCGCGGCCGGCTCTCTTCTTGTCTAAACTATCTATCGACCACATTTCACTTCCATACGCGGCTACACTCCATACAAATACTTTCAGTAACGACTTCCTGAAATTTAAATCTATACTCGATGTTAAGAAATTTTTCTTCTTCAGAAACGCTTTCCTTGCCATTGTCAGTCTACATTTTATATACTCTCTACTTCGACCATCATAAGTTATTTTGCTACCCAAATAGCAAAACTCCTTTACTACTTTAAGTGTCTCCATAATCTAATTCCCTCAGCATCACCCGACTTAATTCGATTACATTCCATTATCCTTGTTTTGCTTTTGTTCATGTACATCTTATATCCTCCTTTCAATACACTGTCCATTCCGTTCTAACTGCTCTTCCAAGGCCTTTGCTGTCTCTGACAAAATTACAATGTCATCGGCGAACCTCAAAGTCTTTATTTCTCCTCCATCGGTTTTAATACCTACTCCGAACTTTTCTTTTCTTTCCTTTACTGCTTGCTCAGTATACAGATTGAATAGCATCGGGGAGGCTACAAACCTGTCTCACTCCCTTCCCAACCACTGCTTTCCTTTCATGTCCCTCGACTCTTATAACTGCCGTCTGGTTTCTGCAAAAATTGTAAATAGCCTTTCGCTCCCTGTATTTTACCCCTGCCACCTTCAGAATTTGAAAGAGAGTATTCCAATCAACATTGTCAAAAGCTTTCTCTAAGTCTACAAATGCTAGAAATGTAGCTTTGCCTTTATTTAATCTTTCTTCTAAGATGAGTCGTAGGGTCAGTATTGCCTCACGTGTTCCAACATTTCTACGGAATCCAAACTGATCTTCCAGGAGGTCGGCATCTATCAGTTTTTCCATTCGTCTGTAAAGAATTCGCGTTAGTATTTTGCAGCTGTGACCCATTAAACTGATAGTTCGGTAATTTTCACATCTGTCAACACCTGCTTTCTTTGGGATTGGAATTATTATATTCTTCTTGAAGTCTGAGGGTATTTCGCCTGTCTCATATATCTTGCTCACCAGATGGTAGACTTTTATCAGGATTGGCTCTCCCAAGGCTGTCAGTAGTTCTAATGGAATGTTGTCTACTCCGGGGGCCTTGTTTCGGCTTAGGTCTTTCAGTGCTCTGTCAAACTCTTCACGCACTATCATATCTCCCATTTCATCTTCATCTACATCCTTTTCCATTTCCATAATATTGTCCTCAAGAACATCGCTCTTGTATAGACCTTCTACATACTCCTTCCACCTTTCTGCTTTCCCTTCTTTGCTTAGAACTGGGTTTCCATCAAAGCTCTTGATATTCATGCAAGTGGTTCTCCTTTCTCCAAAGGTTTCTTTGATTTTCCTGTAGGCAGTATCTATCTTACCCCTAGTGAGATAAGCCTCTACATCCTTACATTTGTCCTCTAGCCATGCCTGCTTAGCCATTTTGCATTTCCTGTCGATCTCATTTTTGAGACGTTTGTATTCCTTTTTGCCCGCTTCATTTACTGCATTTTTATATTTTCTACTTTCATCAATTAAATTCAATATTTCTTCTGTAATTCAAGGGTTTCTACTAGCCCTCGTCTTTTTACCTATTTGATCCTCTGCTGCCTTCACTATTTCATCCCTCAAAACTACCCATTCTTCTTCTATTGTATTTCTTTCGCCCATTCCTGTCAATTGTCCCCCTACGCTCTCCCTGAAACTCTGTACAACCTCTTGTTCTTTCAGTTTATCCAAGCCCCATCTCCTTAAATTCCCACCTTTTTGCAGTTTCTTCAGTTTTAATCCACAGTTCATTACCAATAGATTGTCTTCAGAGTCCAGATCTGCCCCTGGAAATGTCCTACAATTTAAAACCTGGTTCCTAAATCTCTGTCTTACCATTATATAATCTATCTGATCCCTTTTAGTATCTCCAGGGTTCTTCCATGTATACAACCTTCTTTCATGATTCTTGAACCAAGTATTAGCTATGATTAATTTATGCTCTGCGCAAAATCCTACCAGGTGGCTTCCTCTTTCATTTCTTAGCCCCAATCCTATTCACCTACTATGTTTATTTCTCTCCCTTTTCCTACTCTCAAATTCAAGTCACCCATAACTATTAAATTTTCGTCTCCCTTCACTACCTGAATAATTTCTTTTATCTCATGATACATTTCATCAATTTCTTCGTCATCTGCAGAGTTAGTTGGCTTCGTGTGTATCTTGGCCACAATAATGCGTCCACTATGCTGTTTGTAGTAGCTTACCCGTACTCCTATTTTTTTATTCATTATTAAACCTACTCCTGCATTACCCCTATTTGATTTTGTATTTATAACCCTGTATTCACCTGACCAAAAGAATTGTTCCTCCTGCCACCGAACTTCACTAATTCCCAGTATATCTAACTTTAACCTATCCATTTCCCTTTTTAAATTTTCTAACCTACCTGCCCGATTAAGGGATCTGACATTCCACGCTCCGATCCGTAGAATGCCAGTTTTCTTTCTCCTGATAACAACGTCCTCTTGAGGAGTCCCCGCCCGGAGATCCGAATGGGGGACTATTTTACCTCCGGAATATTTTACCCAAGAGGACGCCATCATCATTTAATCATACAGCTGTAGTTTCCCCTTGCTTTCAGCCGTTCACAGTGCCAAAGCAGCAAGACCATAGTGTTACAAGGCCAGATCAGTCAATCATCCAGACTGATGCCCCTGCAACTACTGAAAAAGCTGCTGCCCCTCTTCAGGAACCACACGTTTGTCTGGCCTCTCAACAGATACCCCTCCGTTGTGGTTGCACCTACGGTACGGCTATCTGTATCGTTGAGGCACGCAAGCCTCCCCACCAACAGCAAAGTCCATGGTTCAGGGGGGGACGAAGTGGCAGGAAGCACATAACGGTGTTTTGGCCAGTCCAATACGGTTAAGTCACAGGTTTGTCGGATATTTACTATTAATTATGCATTGATTGTAAGGAAAGGCACATGAACGTTCTTCCACAATGTTGTCCAACGGTTGTTGTCCAATATGTTGCGGGGGTGAGTTGCGAAAACAACTTGTATAAATCTTTCGCTTGTGGTGCATGCATGGTCGGAAGGGCATCAAGTACTTAGCTGAGTTCGACAAAGTAAGTCGATATGTGGGAAAGTGTTGGAGGAATATGGGCCATACTGACCAGTGAGACGGGGTAGGCCAGCATAAGAACCTCCATGAGGCTGTGAGTAAGGGTTATGGCAGGTCTGTGCCAACGCCTTGTCATAGTAGTTAAGTACAAACCGCATGCCCCGTCTCTAACATGCAAGAAACCGAGTCCTCTTGCTGAAGCGGAAAGCTTGAGGGTGCCAGGTGATACAAAGTATGCAAAGGCTGTCGTCCTAGGACCATTGGCAGAGGGAAGAACTGGGCAACGTGTACCAGTTTGGGCATGACATAGGTGTTGACGTAAGCCACTTGCTGGGTTGGATTCAGGCTGTTGTGGAGGTTGTGTAGGATGGGGGCTCATATTGTCTGAAGCAAAAGGCGGTAGGCATACGCCGTCGTAAAGGGGGGTATGTCTGGTAAATATGGTACCCAGGTAACGGAGTTTGTCCGCTGTTGGCAGCGGCAGTGCCCCTTCATCTTGGAGGCCGTGACTGATCTTCATAAACGCTGGTTTGTTCACACTATGGATGCCTCCAGAGGTTCTTCCATACTGTCGTATCCATTCAATGGCACTATGTATTTGCGTGGGTGTACGTGCCAGGAGCAGGAAGTCGTCCACATATGTCCAGCTACAGAAGGAATGGCTGCATGAGTTGAGTCCCGTAAGGCACCGTAAGAGGCTTTTGGGGCTGGGGCGATGGAGCACAGCACAGTGGACAGGGCACAGCCCAGTCTGACGAAGAACGTACTGGAATCAGTCCAGCCTGTTGTGTGTGATGTGGCACCAGTAAGCAGGCTTCATAGAGTGTCGACGCATGCGGAAGAAACCCCAAATGCATGGCCACCGATAAGTGGAACTGGTGTCAGACCCTATCAAGAGCATTATCGAAATAGATTGATTTCAGTGCCACAAGGAGGTGGCAGGATGTGGCAAGCCAGTTTTTCTGACATTCGCCCTTGGCAATTTGTAGGTTGGCACGACGACCATGCAATGTCTGCTCCTTTCAAAGGAAGGAGGTCAGTACCGTGTGTATGCGTGCCGCCAATAGGTATGCATGGATCCTATAGTCTGCATTGAGAAGAGTAAGTGGACCTTCCTGGACCTCAGGACGGTCTATGTACTGGAATTAAAATTCCGGCCACAAAGGCCGTTCGCACTTGGAAGTTGGGAATGAGTAACTCCTGGAACATTTCGGTCCACCGCTGGATCAAAATGTCACGGAATGCCCAGTAAAATTCAACCAGAAGACTATCTGGGCCTGGAGATTTGTTCGTCAGCCTTTGGCGATAGCGTCGCTACTTCGTCCGTAGTAATAACCGCCACCAAGTATGTTGCCTCCTTAGCGTCGAGACTACGTGTGACGTGTTGGAGAATGTCATCTGACATAGCATCGTCTGCGGTTCTGTTCTCGTAAAACTGTCAGCCGTGGTCAGCAGAGATGTATTGACATCTTGCTTGATGAGGGGCGGGTGGGGGGGGGGGGGGGATGATAAGCTGTTGACGACGACGATGATTGTCAAACGTGGTATGGAGCATAGATGAAGTTTCCTCTGGTGCGATATTCTGTCTACGTGTTCTCACTACCATACTCTGTAGCTCATTGCATGTCAACAAAAGGACCTTGCCCTTAATGCGTTGTCGTTCGCTGTGCAGTTCAGGTGATGGGAGGTATGTCGTCGAGTTCCCGGAGCACTGTATACTACTAATTCATCGTGGCTTGGTGGCATGCAACCGATTCTTTCCTGCATTAGAACAACTCCCTCGTGATCATTGGTTTGGCGCAGTTGAGCCACCACATCAGTGTAGAAGGGTACCTGGGATGGCGGCATAAGCAGGAAGTCCGCACCGCTGCGACGCGCTGTCGACGTATTGGATCATGCAGAAGCACGTGCTAAATTCCATGTCCCACAGCTGCGCCAGACTGATAGCGGTGGAAGTAGGACGGAATTGACGAGCACGCAGTGGTCGTAGAAGGCGAGAGGCCGTATTTCTGCGGCGAGCACTGCGGACTGGAGTGTGTTGGAGACGTTGATGCGATCTATTCTGCTTGTAGGATAAGTTATAAGATGTCTGTCGCCAGGGACGTAGCCGTGGATCTTCTCCAATGCGTCAACACAGCGGACTTCTTCCCATCATTGTATGTAGGGCTGGGCATGGTAAGTAGCTGGGATGTTGGTCCTCGCCTCCAACTACAGTGTGGTCAGAACTACAAAGGAATGAGAGGGGGGTGGGGGGGGACGATGTCAAGAGACTAAAAAACAGAGCATTGCCGTTGGTTGGGTGTGCCTGATGGAACATACAAATTGATGACACGCGTTCTCAATATGTTATTAGCTACGCCCCGTGTGGACGGGAGAATGGTCACGTCTATGACCAATAGCCCCTCTCGGACATAGATCACTACCCCATACCCAGCCTGATCACCAACAGAGCTGTACAAGTCATATCCTTAAATATCCGGAATCTTTGCAATATGCACCTCTTGTAATAGGGCAATGTAACATCTGACCCGCGAATCATATCTCAGAGTAAATGTGTCTTTTCTGTGCTGCGAATCATATTAGTGTTGACAATGGCCACTCTGTACACTTTTAGCAGTCACTGAAAGTTGATCCACCATCGCTGGGAGAAAAAGTGGTTTTATTCAACAGGTGACATTATCCCATCTCGCCTGACCCCAGGGGCACACTTATAAGTCATTGATTTGATGGGTGGGTGAGTGCATCTACCCCAGTGGGACTGCAGACGTGTCTTCTTCATCGTCTCCTCATGCTGTTGTGGCGCATGGGTATTTGGTGTGCATATGGTCTTTCCCTGTGAGGAAAAGGCTGTACAATTCCGGCAAGGAGACACCTATCCCCATCCACGCAACGTTCGTTACGCCGTCCACAGAGTGTACAGGCGCTGGCGTAATCATTGTGCAACGTTTTCCGTCACTGTTACCGTCAGCTGAAGTCAGGAGGTGTGCGTCGACAGCACAAGTGTTGACATCATTCGTTGTGCGTGGGAATGTCACTGGATCCTGGTATCGACCAGAGCCGCTATAGCGAACGTTGCTTGCGAACATGTCCATACGCGTCAGACCGTGGCAACAAGTCCCGCCGTCCAGGTTCGAAAGCTTCCGACGGCACCACAAGCGATCCAAGTGCGGACACGGTGGTGCCGCCGGTCACGGTGTTGGGCGGTGGCAGCCTTCCTGTCTACTGGTCCCTTCGCGTCGTCCAAACCGTCGCTTTATGATGTCTGTTGCGGGCTGGGGTCGCTAATAGGTAGGCTTCGTGAAATAGTGGCGGCGATAAGCGCAGTTGCGCACGTCCCCGGCAGAGTAGTCGGTTTGAGTGGGAGCGTCACGTCTGTAGGCGGAATTTTGCTATCCATCTTTGTATACATTCCGACTGAAGATGTCCTCATTTTACGCATCCCAAGCACGTGCAAGGCTGGCTGTCGTATATGATAATCGACCTGCAGTCCCTGATGTGGAAGCAGGAGGACACATGGCTACAGAGATGGATAGGTAGTTGTTGGAAGAGTTATGTCCTGAACTGTGTCCTTTTCTTGGGTAGGTGGTCGAGCACCGTACCATAGGGACAGAGGGCGGTTATCACATCAGCAGGTAGTCCAAAAGGAAGCTCGAAAATGCTAATTGTTCGGCCATCCAGACCCCTGTGATCGGCGGTCTCTGTGCCTACGTTGCCATCTGCGTGGTTGAAGCGGAGCCCTTCACTTGTCTCCCTGATGATCTTCCTGCACGTGGCATAACTGATAATCTTCACAAACGCTGTGTTGCCGACGGTTACAAAATGTATTCCTATGATGTCCGATGCTGATATCTTTACCTCGTCTCTTAAGAAACGTTCCTTCGAGTGCTTTGGTTTGTGTGAAGTCGGGGCAAAAGGTGAATCGAAGCTTTGCTTTACGATATTGATTCGCCATGTGGTTTTGCCAGCACAGCCGGAGCGCGTGTAACGGCCAATATAAACACAAACACAGACAAGCGTTGCCCCCGTGTCGATTACAGGCACGCATCCGCACTGTAGCCCTGACGAAGGCAGACTGCCCACTGAGCTACCCAAGCGCTAGTCACGATCTGTGCTCACAGCTTTGCTTCCGCCAGTCTCATACCTCCACAGTTCGAGCCTTAGTCCAGCACAGAGTTTCAGGACTTGGAATAATTGTGGTATATATATAAACGTTGAGCCAAAGACCTAAACTATGGAATAAACTCAGTGTCCGTACACCGTGGTTCAAAATTGTAAATTTTTGTAAATGTATGTGTTCTGCTGCAGACAGGTTTGGGCGGAGACCTGAGGGCCAGATCTTTCGGAGATTGGATGTAATGTAGTGCTGCAGAATCTAGAGCTTCGGCCGCAGCAGTTGGAGGTAGCTTGCGGGTGCTAAGGCGTTGGCATGGTAATTTCATCGGGGTTCTTTATACAGCATGTCGTGGACTAGGCCAAGCACCGCAGTAACACAGTGCAGCAGGAAACGGGGCTCTTCCAGGACGAGCCAACCCGTACCACACCACCAGTCCACAGATTTGTTGTCACGAGTGTGTCTCGGAACAGTTTGTCGGCACAACAAGTAGGCCACGAACCAGTACAAATAACCACTAATTTTAATAGAGGTAACAGCAGTGCGGGAGCAAGCCAGAAGACCCAGTGATATGGACAGCACGCAGCCGCTACATATCCAAGCCTCTACCGCCACTACATGTGCTAGTGCCAAGTACTCCTCCGTGGATTTGGTACTTCTCTACCAGTGGGCTCCCTCCTGGTCCATTCCAGCAGCAAACACAATATGGCCCTGGGGAGTAGCTGAACGAGATGGAGGTGGTACAGTCACCCACCCTCCGAGCTGGTGTGGGCGCCTAGTCACCACGCATCATCACTCGCAGGGGCGAGATACACCATCGAAGTCCAGCAACTCGTGCAAGCAACCCAGTAGTCTTCAGTGCTGCTGGTTCGTCTGCAAGCTGCCGCGTCCTGCTAATTGGGCTGCACACTTCTGCGTAAGGCTCTGGAATCAGCAGTCTTGGATGCCAAGGTCATGGCTCGGTAGCTATCAGCTCCCTGCTGCCAAGCGCCATGCTCTCCACGGAAACGTTGGGAGTGTAGTAGCATGAATGTCAATAAAATGTTTTAACTTGTGATGCTGTTAGTTTACGCTACCAGTAGCCTGTTCCTCGCCTCGTCGCATATCCCAGTATCCAGTCCCAACTTTCATGCCGTACAGCTTTATATATTTATGGTTTTTTTTTTACAGTGAATATTAAGATAACTCAGAAGCGTTGGAATGAAATACTTACCACAGAACAAAAAACGATTAGTTCAGTTTTCTAAAAATTTTCTTTGTAGGCAAGATTTCCTTGGTTGACAAAAAAAAAAAAAAAAGTCGGTTGCCAAAAGCGTATAACAATCTCGATAGATCGCATTACAGTGAACCAATGTCGATGGCACACTGCAGACAGCATGGTGAGACAATCTCTGCCACACACTCAATCATTTGAATTATCATGCATGACACTGTGACACAGATAATATTGACTGGAGAGTTGAGAACTTTGCTGGAAAGCGAGCAGTCTGCGAACAGGTCATGCTGATCACAGGCCCTAAATTTCAAGACCACTCAGTCTGGGGCTGTCCTAAAGCTTAGCACAGATAATGTGTCTTGTTATATTCTTTGCCAGGTTACCAGGTTACTGTACCACGCATATGTTTGTTCAAAGCCCTAATGCTATCTGTGAATTCATGGAACGTGGAAATTGTGGCTCAGGTAAGAGACAAGAGGTCATAGTGGACTGAGGGAATTCGGGCAAGGAATTCAGGCTTCAGGGCATGCTCAACTGCTTTTGCATCTTCTACCCGTTGTTTAACCAAATAGATCATAACATTGACTAATGCAGCCGATTATTTACAGAAACTAAATTCCAGAACCCCGAGATCTGAAGAGAGGTTAGTGGAAGAGCTTAAGTCGCTCATACCCATCCACTTCTACTTGTCCATTTTCACTCGCTCATTCAGCTCAACTCACTGTCATTGTGTTTTTGTGTCTCTATAACTATCTCTGTCTCCTGTCTGCCAGCCGCAGCCTCCTTCGTTCTGTCCTACTACTACTGTCTCCTTTCACTGTCACTGTCTCGCTCTAGCTCTCTCTTACTGCTACTATCTAATTCATTCTTTCGCACTGCCGCTATCTATTCTAGTTCTCAGTAATTCTCTCTTCTCCGTTGTCATTGTCGTAGACTCTGTCTCTCATTATCATTGCTTCTCACTCACTTCTCTTTATTCCTCTCCCACTGGCCCTTTCTCCTTCATTCTTTACTTAGAACTGTTCTGTCACTGTCTACTCTGCTCCACTACCACTGCGTCCCTCCCTTTCTCTGACATTAGCATTGTCTCCTTCTATAGCACAACTGTCTACTATCTCCCAGTATTATTATTTTTTCATCTCTTTCCAACTACCACTGTCTCCTTCTCTCTCTGCATAAAAAAGGGCAAATACGTTCGCGTGTCAAAATTTTTGAAGGTGGTGAGAAAGGTAGAAAGATGCACCTGGTACCCCACTTTTCAGTCACAGTCTTTTAAACAGGAGCATAACCGCTTTTTCCGTGCTCTGATAGGAGAATTTTTCTGCTGGTTCTCCTCTTTTCTCTGCTACAGCAGGACGTGTGCCTCGTATGAAAAGAACTTCATAGATCAGTAAAATTATGATACACTACTAATGTGAAATTGAAATAAAGTATAACTAATTTTACACATCAGACAGGATTTTGTTTGCACAAAAAATTTGCATGTGCTTCAGTATTACAACATGGGGTCCCCAGAACCCTTATGATGATAACGGAGGCACTTAACATCATATTTCATAGTGCTACGACACTTTATGAACTACATTTTCGCCTCACACCAGATTTTACATGCGCATTCTACGTGTACGGGTAGGGTAACTTTTGAACCTCTGTCTCTCGGAAACAGATAAATATGTCAAGAAAATCTTCAAGATTGTTCGAGATCTGGATCTTCGAAATATGTCGTAAAAATTACAGTCATTTGCTGTGCATAGCCGTCTTAAAATCCGCGGCTCGGTTTTGGTACCCAAAAACCATGCTTTTGAGGTGTTTATCGATAACGGATAAAGATTTCTGAAAACAGCAAGATGGCTACCTAGAGAATATTACGCTAAAATATGAGCGACCTACTTTGCGATTAACTATTCAAATATACGACATTGATAGCGAGAAAATGTGAAATACGCTTTTTTCGGATTTTCTCAGGAACCACCCATAAAATAAATGGTATCTCCATAAGTGCCTTAAGGTACACCGTAGACCACATCTAACGCAAAAAGAGCCAACCGACTTGCTCCATTTCTCTCAGTTGAGCCCCGGAAAAAGAGCGTTTTTATGAGCGGCGTTTTGGCGTGTATTGGTGGCACTTGCTGTCGCATGCGTACTGTTGGAGTGCGGTGGGGTTGTCAGGAGGACAGTAAATAGTGAAGATAAAATAGAGTTAAAATTAGGAAATATGTTATGCTGCAGAAGAACAAATCAGAGAGGAAATTTAGGTGTCTGCTTTATTTTAAAGAGTATTTTGGAGGAACTACAGATATAATAACTAAGACTTGTTTCAAAATGAAGCAAATTACATTCAGTGGAAAACATTTAAGTCGACGCAACAACATGCTCACATACTGATAAAGAAGTGGAACAAATCTATCAAGTGTTACATACTCCAATAAATTATAGCAAGTTACACTTCAATATGATTATGGGAGATTTTAGTGCGAGTGTAGGATAGACATTAAAGAATAACTTTTTCATTAGGGAAGTTTGGGTATGGACTAAAAATTATGGAAGTCATATTGGTAGAATTTGCAAGGAAGAACAACATGTTTGTCCTTAAAAAATTCTTCAAAGAACATGGCAATTACTAAATGGTGTTGTCTGGGTTAAAACGGGACAAACAGTGAAACTGACAGTTGTGTGTTTGCTGTGCCCTCATAGTGTTTACATAACATAGTGTTGTAACTTGATTTCAGATTACGCCACGTTTCTTCGCTCTCAGAATTGCTTATTGTATCTTTTTTAACTACCAAGGCGTTGCTTTTGTCCACTTTCCTTTTCACTCTCTGTCTTCCAGTTCACGCTTGGTGGTCTGGTTTGACTACCCCTGGCCAGTCAGTACAGCTTCAACAGGTTTTCTTGTGCCGTATCCGATCCGAAATCGAATCCCAGGTCACAATAAGACTGGTGTAAATGTGAGAGTAGATCGGAACATAAAGTACAGTAAGACTAAAATAATGTAAAGCCAACACAGAGTAGAAAATAGCACAAAATAACGATTAACTCACAGAGTCAGTGTCTGATTCTTAAGAGAAATATTGGATGGTCACGAAAGGGAATAAACAGTAAACAGTGCTTTTGGGAAACGAAATAGGGTTTTCAAAACTAAGTTTCGAATTTGTCTGCGCTATGTATTACTAGTTTTGTCTTGCGAATGTTTGACATAGACTCTACACGTGAACATCACGTAAAAACTTGCTGTTTCTCACCGACCTTTGAAGAGATGCACGTTGGGAATTGTTAAGGTAAATAGGAAATTAAATACTTTAGTGTAAGATGAGATTTTGAGTTTAATGAAATTATAATGGAGGTGAGCGAGACGTCCTACTTCCTAGAAAAATTACTTCCTAAATTCAAAACAAATAGGACAGAGAGTGTCAGTCTCCCACCAATTCATCTGAAGAGATTACATACGTTTTCAAACCTACAGTAAATATAACATGACATTACAAGCTACAGTATTGTGTAAGATATTCCGGTCCCAGACTGGCTGGCACAAAAATCTGGTGCACTATCTGGTGAGGAAACGATACCTCTCGCACAGGTGCCTTGAGCTGGGTGCACATGCGCAAGATTTCTTCCTCAGCACTCACAAGCTGATGCATAGCTTGCGCATTGCATAACATGAGTGAGATGTTGGGCATCAGTTACTTTGTTCCCTTAGCGTTGGTTTGTCCTATTAAAGAACAATGTTTGGACTAGTCGTTTTAGTGAAAATAAGCACTAAGCGTAAGGCATAAACATTGTAAGACCCATAAGATATAAACAGTGTTTCTGCAAAAATTAGTCAAAAATGTGTGGTAGGTATGGTGTGACAGTTATAATAAAAAATTCTTTTCTTAGCTTTATTTATTCCACGTTGGCAATATTGTGACGACATTGATGTTAATATTAGTTCCTCCTGATGTTCTTTCCCATGGCATATGCAGAGTATTGAGTGTATCCAATGTGTGAAGGCCATGCTTCCAGAAAAAGGTTCTTCGCAATTTTGATTTTAACAGTCAGTTGTCGACGATTGCGGAAAGAATGGTGGATGAAATATATACACAAGAGCCTATAGCAGTAGTACTTCTACAAGCTGTTAGGATCCTGGATGCCACAAGAAAGACAAGTGAGCCTATCTAAGTCTGCGCTGAATTTCGGTTAGGTATGCACATGTTCGAGCATATCCTACTGGCTATTCCTCATTTATCTACCCCAGACGACCGCCAGCAGAGTGGCCATGCGGTTATAGGCGGTACAGTCTGGAACCGAGCGACCGCTATGGTCGCAGGTTCGAATCCTGCCTCGGGCATGGATGTGTGTGATGTCCTTAGGTTAGTTAGGTTTAATTAGTTCTAAGTTCTAGGCGACTGATAGTGCTCAGAGACATTTGAGCCATTTGAACCCAGACGATCGTGGATGGGACTGGATGGTCTGCCAACGAGGGCAGTTTGATTTGATAAAGGGACAATGCGAATTAGAGCCCTAAATTAATGAGGTAGTGGTACCACTTACAAAACTGGCAGTGCATTGTGGAGATCACGACTCTAAGCTTGTACTTCTATGCCTAGCCTAGCATAGTATTTGCATGTGAATAATGCAGCGCTTCCAAAGAGAGTTATAGTCAGCCACCTGACTAATCACACAGAACTGATATGAGAACAGGAATAAAGCTAAGATTCCTAAAGTTAGCTGTGACAATAGCCCTATAGTGCCCATAGCTAAGAAAAAGACATCAGGGAATCAGTGTGTCTGATACAGATAAGTGAATAAAATTCCAACTGAGGAGAAAGATCAGCCCAAACCAGTGATGAGTGTGGACCTATGAGATGCGTACTAGCACATCCTGCTAGTACCACACAGACAGACCTTTCTGTACATTGAAAGGACATACCATTTTACTACACTGCCATTTAGGTCTAGTGTATCAACATTAACACTTGTAAGAGCCCTGGCTCATGTGATGAGATGTGACTTACTGAAACAATGCTCACCTACATTGACAACCTGTTGACAGCTGTGGAGTGCAGCAAGAAATACTATAAAACATTAGTAAGCTTATTTCAAACTTTACCAGACAATAGAGTGATCAAAGTCTGAGGAAGTCTGTGTTTAGACAGGGGTGAGATAAATTTTTAGGACATGAAATAGAATGCAGAAGATTGGATGGATAGATCATGTAACTAATAAGGAGGTACTGAATAGAATTGGGGAGAAGAGAAATTTGTGGTACAACTTCACTAACAGAAGGGATCGGTTGGTAGCTCATATTCTGGACATCAAGGGATCACCAGTTTAGTACTGGAGGGAAGCATAAGGAATAAAAAATCGTAGAGGGAGACCAAGAGATGAACACATTAAGCAGATTCAGAAGGATACAGTTTGCTGTAGTTGTTCATGGATGAAGAGGCCTCCACAGAATAAAGTAGCATGGCGAGCTGTGTCACACCATTTTTTGGACTGAAGCACAACAACAACAAACAGAACAACAATCATCTGTGTCAGCATATTGCCCTACCAACGAAACGAAAAGTTCTGAGACTGATTTTCTACCTCGTGTGTAAGTGACATCAGCACAGTAACTATGGTGGCACTTTGAACTAACAACTGTGAATAACGGATGGGCGTTTAACCAGTCTGTTGTGAGTATCCAGTATTAAGTAGCAGAGATACAGTATAGGGTGTCAACATTGAGTCACAAATCGCAATGGAGCAACACCTCTAAATCAAATATTCAGAACAATCTCTCTATAGAACGTTTTGAAGAAGAGAAAAGTGTGAGAAAAGTTAATGCTGTACACCTTGACTCCCAAAACAAAACTGCTGCGACTTGATGGAAACGCAACAGTGTATAATTTTTTTCTAGAAAAAATCGTCATGTATGATGAGACTTAGTATGATCAATATGAACCTACCGCAAAAAGACAAATTGCAGGTGTTCACATTAAGGCCAATGCTTCCATGAGATAATCGACGGCGAAGCCAATGTGATGCAAGAATTGAGCAACGTCCCAGAGAAGGACTTCTGAAAGTTTCACGTAACTCTGTGCATGTTCTGTGCATTGTACTCAGGTGGGGCGAGGATATATAGAAGACCTGAAGTATCAAAAGCGTCACATTAAATTTTCGGTTTTTGTTAATTCAGTCTCAAAATTTTTTCGACTGACAGTTTATTCAGGAGGTTCCAGAGCCAAAGACTGCTTGACAAGCGTGTGCCTTTATGAGAAAAGCCGGTTTCTGTAGAAAGTTTATGAGAAATCAAGCTCTCAAGACCCCACAACTGTTAGCACCCGCAAGTCATAGGGTGGGATGAGATGTCAAGAACATTTTGAAAGGAACTATGTAACATCTTGATACTCTGTCATCCAGATCTAAAACAAACGATTGTTTAGTTTGTGGTGTAGGAGCGGAATTGTGTCAGCCAACGGAGTATGAATGTGAAACAGCTCATGAAGCATGGAGGTTGCCAGTAGAATGCTTAATAGTGGGAGCAGGATTATTCGGCCACAGAGCTAGAAACTTTGGCAGCGATGAGGACATCTCAACGTTGTCAGCACTTTCTGCTTGGAGAGAAAACTGACAAAACTGACGTGTGGACTGGCCACAGAGCGTTGGTATTCTTGTTGAGTGCCAAATTCTTGTGTGGTAGGCTATTAAAGTTGTTTTTGGATTTGCCAGAATAGGAGTTCGAGGTCAGGTACCTCCCAGGCAAAGAAAATGTAATACAGGATGTATGCGTGGACAAGAATAAAAAAATTCACGGTTTTTTCCCGGATTTCACGGTTAAAAGTGCACTTTTTCCTGGGTGAAAATAGAAATTTCCCGGGTGAAAACACACAATGTCCCAGCTTAAAGTGCATTTTCCGTGCTAAGTGACTATGTACTTTCCCTTGCAGCTATAAAACTTTTCAATTCTTTGAATGGTAAAGGTTTTATACACCAGCGTAGAACTTTCCGGCACTTTAGGAAACGAAACTCAGCAAACAATAACACGTTTTGGTAAGATCTTTAATGCACGGCAACATGTACACTGCGTATTTTCACATTACGAATGTATAAATACAAATTCAACCAAATACAGAAGGTAGCTTCCAAAGCACTGAAATCGAGATTGCGATGCGAGCCCATTATAGCTCAATTCGCGGGATCTCGCCAGTCAATGGCGGCAGGCCATCAGCACATGGGATACGTGATGCACTCAGCCAATAGCAACATCACTGTTAAGTAACACGAACAGTCAAATAGAAAAAGCTAATGGTTTACATTAATATACATTCAGTAAAGGTACAAGAAAAGCTAAGTTTTCGCGTATAGTAATGGTTGTAAAAAATTTTTGCTGTTGTTTTTTCTGAGGGTGTGGTTCGGCAGGATCCTAAGAGCACAGCTTAAATTGCAGCAGTTGAATATTTCTGACAAGCACGATCATAAATTTCACTGCTGCACTCCGTGCATTTCGTGGACTACCTGGCTGAATACATGTTCTGCTCAGCACTTCGACATTTCCATGGAAAAGTCAATTAAATTTGAAGCTGCTCAAGAACTCACCTCATACTTTTCTTTGAAGGATAATTATACTTTTTTCTATCGTTATTCCATAATTAGTAATCTATGAAAGAATTAAATAAATACGGTAAACTAACCATACATCTAGGTCTTTTTCAACGCGCGTTACCCTTTAAGATATATCAAACACAAATGTGCCAATAAAATTTTAAATAATGGCATAAATGGCTGGTCTTCTGGGCCTGATAATTTTCTTTGTGACTGGTCCTTAAAGTGTTAAGTTTTGAATGAGAGTCAATCGCTGTAAGAAAACGATTTAAGAAATTAATGGCACATTCTCGTGCGTAACGTTTCTTTGCAACTAAAGCTTTATTCCATCGTTGATCTTTTATTGCTGCAGTGCTATTCTGCAATAGTGGGCGAAAGTAATTTTTTTCTTACAGTGCCAGTTCTTACCAGTCAAAATTATAAAAGTTTAACTAAAAACTAAAACTCTGAAAAATTCCAGGGTTTTTCCCGGATTTTTCCCTGATGAAAAAAATTCTCCGATTTTCCCGGATTTCCCAGTAGTCTAGGGCATATATACACTGTAGTAGCCAGTGCCCTGTCTCATTTACTGGTTGGAGTAGATCACATTCTTCACCTAAAAAAGAAAGAGAAAAAGGTCAGAAGACTGCACCTCTGTCAGTTGTATGACACTACAACTGAGAAACGGGGGGAGGATGCCTGCCTGCACGTCATAATTTCCTAATTTGGAGATAAGAAAGAACTAAAAATCTGTCAAGCGTGTGAGGAACCAGTAGAAAAGCAACTTTGAATACCAGTGGAGGCAATAAAGAGTCACATGGCACGCTCACTTGAGCCAGGCTCACTATGGACTGAAAAAGTAACTAGGAGACTTGAAGCGCAGCTGTCACTTCCACAACATAACCCATTGCGTTGGATATGTATCCACAAGCCATGTCGGAAGGCTAAGGAAGGTTGAATTTTCCCAAGTTGAGAAATTAGAAGGAGCAATCTGTTTTACTTGGTATTTGAAAATTTCTTACTTATCAAAAGTAAGAAATGCAGCAAACTGACCTATAGTGTACAACATAACGTCAAAGCAGGTGAGAAACCTTTCAGCAATAGACCTGTTTGCCCCACTGCTATACAGCAAAAGCCATGCACATGTGTTGGTTGCTGCAGAGCTGTTGTCAAAATACATCAGATTATTAATGCTGAGGAAAGATACAGCCAATATAACAGCAAAAATACCAAATCAGAATAAACCACAATGAGATCACCCAAGGAAAATCACCTCTTAATTTTTGTCACTGACATGGATGGGCACATTGAAAGAGTAAAGAATGGCAGGTGACAAGAGAAACTGCACAACTTCTGCTTAGTTACAAGCACCACTGCCATGAGAATTAGACTGACAGGATTGGCTAGTGAGAGGAAGTAATGAATGATCTGCCACATAAGCGCACACAGTACGCACTATACAAGACTATACCTGGGAAGTAACTGGCATATCTCATAGGTAAATGCAGAAATCTCGCACACAACAGAATAGGATTAGCTGCTATCAGAAAAAGCTCAAGAGAAAATCTGTTTAAAGCTGCAAGCTATTGTAAGGAAAAGAAAGGTGCAAAGGAGAGATAGCCACACAAAGCTGACTTAGTGCTGGTAAAGGCATATAATCAGTCAAAGAAAGCCACTGGCGAATGTTGATAGTTCTTCTTACTAAACAAGAACACAAACATTGCACATGCCAATGCCTTTGAACAGCTGCAACTGGTAACTGTTCGAAGTGTCGTTGCTTACAAAATTTCATGAATGAATCCTGTTTTAAGTCGAACCTGACCGACTACCCAACACAATTTCGCTAACAATAAGATGAATATAGAACATACCTTCACCGAGGAGTCAAGCAGTATATTGCTCCCTCCTATCTCGCGAAGAGACCATGAGGATAAAATCAGAGAGATTAGAGCCCACACAGAGGCATACCGACAATCTTTCTTTCTACGAACAGTAAGAGACTGGAATAGAAGGGAGAACCGATAGAGGTACTCAAACTACCCTCCGCCACACGACGTCTGGTGGCTTGCGGAGTATGGAGGTAGATGTAGATATCTTAACTAAGGAATTTGATGTAAATATCCTATTACAGTTTAAGTAATATAACTGAATTTTGATGGTGTCAGGCAGCCAGCATATTGCTGGCAATGTATTTATTTTACTACGCTTGTAGTCTAGTTTATGCATCAAGATATTTGGTGAAGTAACAATATAGTTTTTAGAATAAAATAAAAAAGGATTGTTTTAAAGTTAGATTTAAAGATAGTAGTTAGTTAATAATGCTAGTTCATTATGAGTTTCAAACAAATTAGATAATAATTAACATCAAAGTCAGTAGTAGTTTATAGAAATATCCCTCTTTTTCGTGCCATACGAAGCACGATAATTACTGGTACTCACGAAAAATATTGGGAGAGTGGCAATAAGGGTATATGGAGATTCAAACATAAAAATCTGCATTGCATATTTCCAAACTATACCAAACTACAGTCTAGAAGAAGGTTTCTGTGTATGTACTACAACAAAGAATGGAACAGGAGATATAAAAAAAATGGTTCTGAGCACTACGGGACTTAACTTCTGAGGCCATCAGTCCCCTAGGACTTAGAAGTACTGAAACCTAACTAACCTAAGGACATCACACACATCCATGCCCGAGGCAGGATTCGAACCTGCGACCGTAGCACCAGCGCGGTTTCAGACTGAAGAGCCTAGAACCGCTCGGCCACTCCGGCCGGCCCGGAGACATATCCCAGGAGACAACAAGTTTAATATTAGGTGCTGTGGTTAGGCTCAAAAATGGTGTGGTAGCTGGTGCAAAAGTGTACAGTGAGTGGTAGGTGTATACGTCCGACGAAAGATTTGGAGAGCCAGAATATCTCTTGGTAAGTAGCCTGTTGAAATGCTGCTTACAGGGGAGCTGCCATGTGGACCGCTTCAGACTCAGCCATTTACTGCACGGGCGTGGGAACCCAACGTCTGGATGTCCACATGCGCCCAAAATTTTCGGGAGTCTACCAAACAGTGAGCCAATGAATCACAGCCCTCAGTTCAGATTGAATATGTGCAACTGAATGTATAATCTGCTTCCTAACTTTAAGGCATATGGATGAAGAAACTTATTTTCCCACCAAGGCTACACAGGTAAAGACATTGGTGGAAGTCTGCTTGAGCAGTACAAAGACACCACGGCTCACTGGTTTCCACAGGTCACGGAACCCACTCACGCAAGGACTAAGTCTTAACATCTTTTTAATCCACAATGCTCACGCCTTATATTATCGCAACATAATTAAGGAAACTTTATATTTCGAGCAGGACTCTGAATAGAAACGGTACTTTTGTTGAAAATGTATTCAGAGGGGAGAAATTGAGAGCCTTACAGATGATATATACGGGCTGGGAGGTTTCCATGGTTTCCATTTGGCAGTAAGATCATTCGACGCACTTTTCAAAATCACAAAATTGTGGCTACCATAATGAGGGTTATAAGACATAGCGACGCTGGTTCATTGCTTTATTATTAGGTATTCTACTGCGGAAGAGTTTCAGTGAACATTCGGAAAAGTAAGGTTGCCCCTGTCACATTTTATACGGAAGATGTTGCACATTTTCAGGGTGGCTGAAAATTTAATTTAGATTGTGTCACCTCGACCTAAATCTTAGGGTCAAACAACCTGAACCACAGTTGTGAGTTAGACTAGACTGCGTTGAAATTGGTGTCATTTGACAGGGTAGTGGAGTGGATATGATTAAGGTAGTGTTGGACTCCACGTGGAGTGGGAAATCTTTTGAAGAAGGTTAATGGAAAAGTTAAAGTTTGTCTATTTGATTTTGATGATGATTGAATTGATGATAGAACCACTGCGTACTATAAGTTACTTAGTGACGACGGATGGGCTGTAATTTTTTTTGCTTATAGCGCTCGGAGTTTTGCAATCGGAGTGAGATGGTGAGGAGCAGAGTGTGGGAAGAAGGCATATGAATCCGTTCACATGTATTGTTGGGTATACATTCGTCTTTTTTTCCTTGTTCATTGTGAAAGTAGCAGGAATGACAATTCTGTAGTGTTTCCGATACTTCTTGTAGATATTGGGATGGAGAAGGATTATGGAATACAAAGTGATAAAATACATCGTGGTTGTAGTTTATTACCAGTTTATAGTGCTGTTTCTTCGAGGTCTCGATTGGTGGCTGTGGAT
Organism: Schistocerca serialis cubense; assembly: GCF_023864345.2. Taxonomy (NCBI): domain Eukaryota; kingdom Metazoa; phylum Arthropoda; class Insecta; order Orthoptera; family Acrididae; genus Schistocerca; species Schistocerca serialis. The sequence continues at coordinate 914,396,869 of NC_064638.1, forward strand.
GTGACGGGTTGATAGCAGAGTTCTTAATAGCAATGTGATTCGATGCGATAGTTCCAGAAATTGATTCAGTTAACCTTCTTGACTCTGACTTTGTTTCCGTGTCTCACATTGTGACGGGTGATGTGTCGAAAATGGCCACTGTTTATGTTCGCGGAAGAGAAAGAGAAGAGTGTTTTCTGCGGTGGAAGGATGGTCGTAGAAACAGAGAGTTACAGTAAGGGAGCTGGTAGAAAAAGTGACCGATTGCTGCATAATGCATTCACTTATATACGACGATGTCGTTGGAAAGTACTTGTTGCGACCGATGGCACTGCGTTTCGAAAGTATATGGCAACGTATGGCAGATACAGAGTTGTAGCATGGGGGGGGGCAGAAAAAGTTACCATGCATAATTAAATGGAGAGCTGCAACTGTCGCTACGATGGCAATGGAAAAGGATATGAAATGCAAATGGTACACAGTAGTTCATATGCCTGTGAATTCTACGACGAAAGAAGTGCATAGGGCGATGGCGAAATCTCAGCTTGACAAAGAGCTATGACGACTCACAGATTGCGCTAATCGAAAGACATCCGTGTCGAAGCTGGGAACGAAAGGCCCTGAAAGTGGAGTCGATATGTAACCGTTTTTAGATGCAATTCTGTGCTGCAGCCGTGTGTGTCGTTTGGCTTGAATGCCAACGACATTCTTTTCTGACCTTTACCACATAGTATATGACTAGGCGAGACATTGGTGATCATGCGCCACAGGCACTACAAAAACCCCTCTACACGTTCGCGGATCAGAGACATCGTCATTTGTCACCATAGATTCAAGCCTGACAGCACATACTAAAGAAGAATTGAGAAATGGCTAGAATGAAGTTCGAGTGTTGTTCGGTACGTTACAAGCGGCAGATGTTTCCGATAGAATGGGGCGTGGCGCGCCGTCATACGTCATCATTATAGACTTAGCAGCCAACGCTGGGCGGCCCTGCGTAGCCGACACACTTTCGCAGCAGTTTATTGCTCGTATTTTCCTTCGACATCTCAGTTAAGAGGCTTCATTTCACGCCTAGGATCACGTCGCACCTAACCTCGCTCTGGCCTCCCATAACATAAGATAAATTGTGAGCAAGATATTGCTACGCACATGCTGCGGTCTGATCGGCACAACGCGTCTTTCTTGCTACGTCACCGGCGGGAATAACTGCTAAACTGCTAACTCTCAGCATTGAAAGTCAGAAGCCTGAAAGATGACATGAAATGTATTTAGTATCCGCATTTTCGTCACAATTACGTTTTATTTATTTATCTAGTTTACAGCGCTATACAACTTATGCGTACGTTATTACAGTGCTCTCGTTTATGAACGCTATACGGCACGATTACTTTTGCAACAAAAAAGTCATATAATATCTGCACAATCAGAAATAAGCAATAGTTCTCATACGAACACAACTTCCAATTTGTAGACGTTTCAGATTGCTGGTGGCAGGTTATCACCAAGTGACGGGAAGTTGCCTCACTATGGTGAGATTCAAATTCACAGGCTTCTTCAACCCTTACACGATTGTTTTGCACTATTAGCTCCTGGTCACATAAACGTTTTTACATAACGCCTACAAGAGAACGAATTACTTTTTAGTCATACGTATATTTTTCCGTAGTAACCCTTTCTCTGGTAAATTATTATATTTCACATCTGTCTCACTAAACTCCTTCTGGAAAGTGATAACTCGAAATATGAATCTGTAGAACCTCTATTAAGGAGTGAGAAATAATATTTGGGTTGTTATTAATTACTACTGCCATTCTTTGTATCGATTCTACGATATGTAGAACACGGTTAGTTTGTTCTCATATTCATACATCGCATTCTAAATTCATTCCAAATGTTTTTCAATAATTCCAAAGGTTTTTCAATAATTGTTTACTTCTCCTTTTTGCCCATGATCCAGCAAGTTTGTTTCAAATATATTTCAGGGCTGCTGTTTTCTTTCATGAAGATTATTTTCATCTTGAATTGGTCCACCCCTGGTAGCTGAGTGGCCAGCGGACGGAATGTCATGCCTAACGGCCCGGGTTCGATTCCCGGCTGGGTCGGAGATTTTCTCCTTTCAGCGACTGGGTGTTGTGTTGTCCTTATCATCATCATTTCATCCCCATCGACACGCAACTCGCAGAAGTGGCGTCAACTAGAAAGACTTACACCAGGCCAACGGTCTACCCGACGGGAGGCCCTAGCCACATGACATTTCCATTTCCATCTTGAATTTCTAGCCAGTTCTTACTAAATACGTTAATGTCTTTGTGCACATACTTTAGCCTCTATGGACAGTTTCCACATTCCTGCTGAAGATGTGGTACTCAGTGCTCTACACATTGAGCTTCTACAGATGTTCTCAGGATATCTTCTATCACACTGCAGTGTTTGTGCCAAACCTAGATACATTTGCTTCTTACTATAACATACGTACATTAATACAGCCCGAAACATTCCTTTCGTTCATCCTCCTACCTTCCGTGGCGACCCTTTGCGATGTGCGGCGAGTAAGACTTACCACGCGACGTACTGCTCCGCAGGTTACTCAAAACGTTTATTGGCATGCCCTGATTAATCCTCTGCACAGCTAAATTTATAATGTTTTCAACTTTAAAAGAAAAAAATACAGTTTATAATCATAGTTTATTAAATTTAAATTGTAATTTATATAATTTATAATAAAAATATTATAATTTATAATTACATATACAGTTATAATTATATTGAAAAGAAATATGAAAATCAAAATTGCACTCTAAGACAAAGTAAACAACCCACCGTGAAGGAATTATCTGATGGGGGCGGATATCGCTAGATCTCATGTACATGTACAGAAAAAAAATGATTACAATTTCAGAAAAATTGGATGATTTATTAAAGAAGACATGATTCACAAACTGAGTAAGTCAAAAATGCGATGGTCCACCTCTGGGCCTTATGAAAGCAGTTATTCAGCTTGGCACTGATAGAATTGTTGCATGTCCTCTTGAGAGATATCCTGCCAAATTCTGTCCAAATTGAGAGTTAGATAGTCAAAATCCTCAGCTGGCTGAAGGGCGCAGACCATAGTGCTCTAAACGATCTCGATTGGCTAGAGGTCATGCGACCTTGCTGGTCAAAGTAGAATTTGACAAGCAGTAGAAACTCTCTCCGTGTGTGGGAGGGCATTATCTTGCTGAAACGTAAGTCCAGGATGGCTTGGCACGAAGGGCAACGAAGTGGACATAAAATGTCGTCGACGTACTGATGCGCTGTGAGAGTGCTGTGGATGATGAGCAAAGGGATCCTGCCATTAAAGGAAATGGCACCCGAGAATATCACGCCTTGGTTGTCATGCTGCAATGGTCGGCGACAGTCAGGCTCGTATCTCACGGCTCCAGACACTTCTTCACTGGTCACCAGGTGCTCATTTCGAAGATGGAGTCATCACGGAAGACAATTCTACTTCAGTCAATAAGATTTCAGGCCGAATGTGCCCGACACCACTGCAGACGGGCTTGTTGGTATACAGAGGTTAATAGTAATCGTCACAGTGGGCACTGCGAGCTCACCCTCCTTACTGTAAGCCGCCTACTAATTGTCCTTCTTGTCACTGAAACATTAGTTTCACGTTGGATCGATTATAATGATGAATCCCGAGCTCTAAGCGACTCTCTGACGATTTCTCGGTCCTCAAGCTCTATCGTCTCTCTGGGTGGACTGCTCCCTCCTTGACGCTGTGTTCGACCGTGGTTCACCGATTCCTGCAAACATCGTCGATTACTGGCATCGCTCCTATTCAAATGTCGAGCGCCAATTACACCCACTGGCTTCTTTGAGCCCAACTACACGTCCTCTCTCAGATGCTGGAATCTTTGTACATTATTCACGTGTGAAGACTTCATGCCATTGTATCGACATGTCTCCTTCTGTTTACTATCTTTGCCATCAGCGTGGTGACATTCCACTGGGATCTAGTTCATATGATACAAAATTAAGAGCTTCTGTTAACCCCACGGATGTGACTGGATAGTAATAGCTGTGTTATTGGCATTATTTGTTCTATTCTTTGGTCTTTAAGAGTAATGGGACAAAGTTCGTACGACGCCACGTTGCATTGTTGCCAAATTTACTCGAAATGGCGGATCCAAGACGGCAGCGACAGATGTGGTAAGGTCGCAATAACGTCATCGCGGAAGTTCAAATTTCGGCAGGAAGATATGTCAATTGGGTTACCTCCACTAACCTAAACCCCCTCCTCCTACACCTCAGAAAATGGTGAGAAGTTCAAATTTTGAAAGAAAAAAATTGCACTTCCTCCACTAACCTGAGAAAATGGTAGGAAAGAAAGGTCACTTGGGCTACCTCCACTAACCTAAATCATCCGACCGCCACCTCTCCCTTGGAATTGACAGAAGTACCACTCAGCCTGCGCTGGGCTGCTAGATGGGGTGGACGTAAGTCTTTATTTTGCAGGCAGTCTTTACTTAACGAGTTTGAGGCAGTAGCTCCATCCCTTGTGTTCGCCATGCGGTCCGGAGTCCAACTGACCTACAATACAGTACTGCCACCAAAGGGTGCTGTCGTCTGAGGAAAAATGGCGGGAAAAGGACTCAGCCTCTTCTGGACTTCTCAATAGGAACGAATGTACTTCACTTATTTTGGAACAATTTATTTGGCGATGGATTTCACGTAGTTCATTTATTACACCGATACAAAACACTAGCTCTGGTGTGCTTGGGATCACAATACACTACCTCCAGACCTGCAACCTACTCGTAAATCACCGAAATAGTGCAGTACACTGATGTACACACATGCAAACAACACGTAAATTATCAAAATAATGCATGTAAAATGCTCTGCAGACACGCTCAAAAAATAATGCAACAGACACGCAAACAACTCATAAATTATCAAAAAATAATACGTGTGTAACGCTATGCAAACACGATCACAACACTTAAACAACTGAAAATAATGCGGTTCACAAACACTCAGTGAACGTGAAAAAACACTTTCCAACTATCGTCAACGACAACATATCAGAGGCTCCAACATGCCCGCGTGCTAATGCCGCCACAAGCCACTGCCAAACAGACAACCGCAGGGGCACAAGCCATTGCTCTCAGGCCAGCAGGTGAAAGTGCATGTCAATTTTTGGTCAAATGAACTGCAGCAACATCTCCCACTCTCTCTCTCTCTCTCTCGCCCTAGAATGCATCTTTATTCCACCATTAAATCGTACCTCGTTACAACTCCATCTCAACTGACCATTCCATCCACTCTCTGTCATTCTTTAACGCAGATGCAAGTATGTTTGGAGGCAGATGGTTCTCTGGTTTTCCAGGAAAACATCAAAGACAGCAGTCAGCTCATGTGTATCACTATTACCTCAATAGACATACAGTGGAATTCCCCCTTGACGAAAAAATGACTGTTTCCCTGGTTCCCGTTGCTTCCATGTGAGCGTCTTCTCGTATTCCTCTGGCTGTCGCATACTCGTTCCCAAGTGCAAGAATTTTTTTCTCCATCAACCAGAAGACACACAAGTACATCCTCAATTTCCCCGCATTTCGGTGTATTTTCTCTCAATTTATATGTGTTTTCCGCAATTCTATCGATTTTCTTATGTCACTTCTACCCATGTCATCATGACATGACGTCTCTTCCCGTGTTCGAAAACTGCTTGTGAACTTAGTGCTGCCGGCCGCGGTGATCTCGCGGTCCTAGGCGCGCAGTCCGAAACCGTGCGACTGCTACGGTCGCAGGTTCGAATCCTGCCTCGGGCATGGATGTGTGTGATGTCCTTAGGTTAGTTAGGTTTAAGTAGTTCTAAGTTCTAGGGGACTGATGACCACAGCAGTTGAGTCCCATAGTGCTCAGAGCAATTTTTTTTTTAACTTAGTGCAGCTGCCAACACCTAGCGCAAATCCACTGATCAGGAGGCATAGTATAACACTGTACTCGATTGCATCCAGTCACATCCACCCACATATTCCACATTTGCAATTCTTTTGCTCTTGTTTCTGTATGTCTGCGTATGTTCAAGTGTCGTGGATGGCTCCCAGGACGCGTTTTCATACCACGTTCTTTAGCCAAATCAATTTCTAAATTTGGTAATTTTATTACAAGGTTGCACCGTCAGCGACGTGCAACCGCTCTGTTGGTCTGATAATATACACTCCGGCGATTACCATCTATATTCACTGTCGCGGTATTTGCCTAAAAAACCACTTCATTGGGAGGTAATTCCATACCTCGATTTATAAAGCCGGTATAGCTTTTAACATGGATACTTGTCTGCACCTGTAAACCAAGACCGATTGTGACAGTAACATGGTCGTCGCGATTGTGTTTTTTAACATCAGGTGGCTTGTAAGACGATTACACCTCTCCTTCTAGGACACAGTGGTACCACTCGCAGGAAAAACTTATGAGACATGTCCACCCATCGCTGATTTTCGGTCAGTATTATTTCGTATCGCCGGTAATCAGTGAAGTATTATACTTAGTAGCAGGGAGTGCGTGATAGGTTCGCCTTGAGCATCATTCTTATAAAGTATATATATATATATATATATATATATATATATATATATATATATATATATATATATATGTGTGTGTGCATGTGTGTGTGTGTGTGTGTGTGTGTGTGTGTGTGTGTGTGTGTGTGTGTTCCGAAATGTGCAAAGGAAATGGCTAAGTCCATTTGTAAGGAAGATATGGATTTGACGTTTAATACTGTGACAGCAAAGGGAAAAGTATGTCAAGTTACAAGAACTGTATACATATTCTATTTCCAGGGCCACAGCCATCAGCAAGGAATATTTCCGATACTTTACTCTTTGCTGAATGTCCTCCAATTGAGACCGCTATCATAATATTTAATTGTAAGTACAGTGATAAAATATGTATGTGGCCAGTTTCCTAGGACTATTCTGTCTGGGGGATACCTGGTAGGAATGATTCACGTTTCCTCCTAATACAGGAGCCATCCGAATGGAAATGACCGTGTCGTCCTATAGACAGCCGAATAGCGAACTAATACTTAGTATGTGTTGGAAAGCTTTCGTAATCGCGTGGAAATTTCAGAAGATTCAATATGGACGCATGTTTGCAGTAGACAATTATTCCCTCCCATGTAAATAGTCCAGTTGACTGCTTCTGCACATTTCGCACCTTTATGTAGTTGAGAGAACGATCGATTGTGGTGTGTGCATCTAGCAGGTGAAAGGCTGGCAGAAGACATATTTGCTGGTTCTCTAGACAAAAGAAACGCTTTAGTTGACTTTGTAAATTATAAAAATGATTTGAAATCTGTACATTACCGACATCGGTATTCACGAGTGGAAATATCGGTTTCCTCTATTCTTTTTCTTCGAGTTCTCACGTAGAGGTCTTTGCAGATGGGATAAGGTCCTAGTTACTCAGGGTCTTACTTCACGCTACACCTTGCTAAAGTTTAGGGTTTCTAGAGTAATAATTTCCAGTCTATATCTTCGAAATTATACTGTGTGACCTAGACAACTACTATGCAATCAATATTGCTGTGTGCTTGATATGGAGAAGTATCGCGTAAATGGTCTGATATTCTGGCAAACCATGTGAAATTACATATGTTCTTGTAAGTCCAGAGTCTGGAGATGGAGTGTAGAAACCGAGCAAGAAAGCAGGTCAGGGCCAGATACAATAACGCCTTTGTGCCAAGGGGAGTGGAGGCCGTCTTTGTACAACATTTTGGAGAGTGACTTCAGTCCACTGAGGACGCTCTGGTCACGCGCCAGGAGCGGATGAACTGTGACCTTCACTGCGGTGGATGATCACCTGACCTTGCAGTAAAAGTATATAGTGCTGCGAGGAGTATATATGATGCATATGCTTATGCTGTCTGTCTTTTCAGTATATGCACAAGTGTCTGGCGCTCGATAGCTGTATGCATGATGCAAAAGGGGTGATTTTCTGTACACAGGACATGAATTGTATGTTTACTACATCGATATTGTCGAATTGGAGATCGGTTTCACACTCTAATTTCTATCTTCCGTCCTCAGTGGCAGAGCAGTGTAATTGAGTAAGAGTCTTTCAATATTAGATGATCTGTAGACCACTTTTTCAGGGTTTAGCTGTCGGTGCAATATGGCGATCCTTACAAAATAGTTTTGCCGCTGAAAGTCTCGTCTGCAGAAAGAAAACGACAGACGGTACTAACACATGGGCAGCATCAGTAATTTGGCGGATAAATTCAGTAAGAGCCAATCAGAATGCTCCATTCATTCCCAAGACATCCACTGTGCTGGGACACAGGAGCCACTACATAGCGGTGAGAATGTTTGCGTTTTGGAGATGTTTGTTGAAAGTAGGACTTAACGATTTCCAGGAAGAGTAACGCTTGTGTGGATGGGGTGCCACGTTAGGACCGTCAGAAGGAATGCGTTTGGCTTAATTCTGGGGTATTTTCGTAAACAGTTTCTGATAGGACAAGAATTTACATGCGGACAAGCTGAGACATCATGGAAGCTCCTACAAAAGCGACTGTTAACTATTTCTATGACACTATACAATTTCCGAGAGGTCGACTTGGCTCTTATTTACATAGCTATGTGACAGCCGTATAACACTGAGATGCTTTTAGATGCACCTGCAATCGTGAGTCACTACGTGAACATTTCACAATGATGTGTCAGCCACATTGGGCAGGTAAATGTGTGCGTGGCTAGACGCAGCTCACATGTCCCATTAGGATCGCTAGGAACAATGCACCCTGTGCTATTTTGGGGAGCAGTGTAACCGATTTCTACAGCGCGACCTCTTACGTCATTATAACACTGAGAACCTTTTAGCTGGATCTGCGAGTGTGAGCCGCTATGCAAACATCTCTCTCGTCTCTGGATCTGCAGCTCTGAGTCATCACGCCAGCAACGATGCCTAGGTGAACACGAACATGCGGTCCAGAAGGTGACTTGGCTCTTATTCACATAGGCATGTGACATCAGTATAATACTCGAAGAATACTAACTTATACCCGAAAATAGATGCGACTTTCACCTGCTGTTGTAGATGACAGCAGCTTGAGAGCAATGGCTGAATTCATCTGTCTGGCCGTGGATCATGGTGGCGTAAATGCATGCACGGGTCGGAGCCTCTGATACTTTGCGTTGATGATAGTTCGAAAGCGTTTTTTCAAGTGCACTGAGTCTTTGTGCACTGTTTAAGCGTTGTGATCGTGTTTGCACAGCGTTACACATGCATTATTTTTTGACAATTTATTAGTTGTTTGCATGTTTGTTGCATTATTTTGTGAGTGTGGTTCAAATGGCTCTGAGCACTATGGGACTTAACATCTATGGTCATCAGTCCCCTACAACTTAGAACTACTTAAACCGAACTAACCTAAGGACATCACACAACACCCAGTCATCACGAGGCAGAGAAAATCCCTGACCCCGCCAGGAATCGAACCCGGGAACCCGGGCGTGGGAAGCGAGAACGCTACCTCACGACCACGAGCTGCGGACCATTGTGAGCGTGTCTGCAGAGCATTTTACATGCGTTATTTTGATGATTTATGCGTTGTTCGGATGTGTGTACATCAGTGTACTGCATTATTTCAGTGATTTACAAGTAGTTTGCAGGTCTGGAGGCAGTGTATTGTGACCTAAGCACATCAGAGCTAGTGTTTTGTATCAGTGTAATTAATGAACTACATGAAATCCATCACTAAATAAATTGTTCCAAAACAAATAAAGAACAGTCGTTCCTATCCAGCAGCCCAGCACAGGCTGAGTCCTTTTTCCACCAATTTCAATGAAGAGGTGGCAGTTGGATGACTTAGATTAGTGGAGGTAGCCCAAGTGACCTTTCTTTCCCACCATTTCTCAGGTTGTGGAGGAAGCGCAATTGACCTTTTTTCTGCCAAAATTTGAACTTCTCGCCTTTTTCTGGGGGGATTTTAGGTTAGTGGAGGTAGCCCAATTGACCTATCTTACCTCCAACATTTGAACTTCCTGCCATTACGTCATTGCGACGTTGCCATATCTATTGCCGCGATCTTGGATCCGCCATCTAGTATAAATTTGATAATGATGCAATGTGGGGCCATACGAACTTTGTCCCACAACTTTTAAGGTGCGTTAGTATATGTTAATTTGTTTTGTGTCTAGAAAATTAAGAAACAAAATATATCTGTTTCAAAAGAATTTTTATTCAATGCCAAAACCAAAAATGTGTGAATTATAGTTTTTTATTCTGTTTGGTAACAAATATTGTGACATCCATGATTACTTTATAATTTCGTTAAAATGATGACCTTGTTTTGTTTGTTAATACACGAAGTCACCGATATCTTGTTTAAAAATCTACAAGTCGTATTCCAGAAGTAATGAAGAAGAGCTTTTGAACAAAAACTGATTGACTAACAAAGAACTCCTCATCTAATAAAGTAATTTTTCAAAAAAAAAATGTTCAACTTAACCTTTGCCTTCTAAACTACAAATTTTAAATGCTTAAATCTTAAGGAAGTTAACGTTTTCCATATACTTTACTCACAGCATAATTTGTTGTGTTGAAAATTGTGCCAGATGGTTCTGGAAGAAGCACTGAAATCAGTGTTTTTGTTCATCCTACAAATTACGAAGCATAGTGTAGATTGCCTCCAGAAAAGCTAGAAGTAAGCATACACCGCACCACATCCAAACTTTCGTAATTTCCTGTACCACTGCCTCACTATCAACCTTGGCAAACAATCTTTTAATGATATTTCAGTTAGTCTTCCGGCACAAGGCTGACGGCCGTCTCTCGACTTTACGAGCTCCAAGTAGCTTCAAGAAATTTCCATTAACATTCATCTTACTTACCCAAATAGCCTCAGGAATAGTATTCATGGGTGTCAGTTGGCCATTTCCTGTTCCCATTATTCCGTATAATGCTGTTTTCCTCCATGACTATATGAAACCTAGCCAGGTGCTGCAGTGGTTAGCACATTGAATGTGCATTCTGGAGGACTAGGTTCAAACCCCCATTCGGACATCCAGATTTTTATATTCCATCGTTTCTCAAAATCGCTCCAGACAAACATCCGGACGGTTCTTTTGTAAAGGACATGGTCGATTTCTTTCCCCGTCATTGCCAACCTCCGAGCTTGTGCTCCATCTCCTAATAACCTCGTGGTTGATGGGATGTATAAATCTTCCTTCCTCTTTCCCTCCAGTACTTGGTAAGGTTTCTTTCCAGAAGGTGCTGGAAAAATACCTACCGTCATGGGGAAGTCATTAGCCAATCTTATAGGACTTGATCACAACCCACTTAGAAAATTTCCAGGAAGACCGCCCCATCATCTCCAGGCTCAACCAAAAGCCTCCTTCCATTGGATACCAGTATCCTGCTCTGGCATACACAATAACCAAAGATGCAGAGGGTAATGGTGATAAGCAGACGATATGTTTTAAATCTCGAAGAAGAGTACTGCAAAGATATTCGAAATGTCTGCTTGATAATTGTATTCACTGAACAGCTTCCAAGACCAGCATGACCAAATGACCAATATGTTGCTTTTAAGATGGACTGAATTTAGCGTTGTGAACCCTTCTGTGGAGTCCACAGTCGGTGGGAAAGAAGCTGGGGGAAAAACGACGCCTTCTCGTTTTCATAAATAATGCTGTCTGTTTCCTCTAATTCCCAGACGACTATCTGGAGGAGCTAAGTATTCTAATGGCTGTACCAGGTCGTTTCCACTATAGATACATTGTGAGCCGATAATTACACGTAGAAAACTGCTGTCTGGGAAGTAATATAAATTCAACAAAGGCCCTAGAATCCTACATAAGCTCCCATGTACGCATGGAGAAGAGAGGGAGAAGAAGGAGGTACGAGTTATGACGCCTCGCCTCGCTACTGCTTTCCCTGCGCCCCCCTTCGTCAGATGAGGTGAGAGCAGAACACCGCTGGAGCCTCTGCCAGTGCTGACTTCATAGTTAATGGGTAAGACACTACTTCTGTGGGCGTGTTACTGTCAGATCATGTTTTGTGTAGTAGCTCAATAGCTGAGCAACTGAGACAACCGGCTCTGACTTGCAAGTGTATGTGGGTGCACTGTATTGAAAGCTTACGTTACTGACGTTTTTCCTGATGTATCTTTTATCTAAATCCAGGTGGAAGTAAGGCAACGACGAGATAAGCTGAAAATGGCACAAGATCTTAATCTTTTAAAATCGTGGTGGCGTGAATGTGTTTGTCAATAACCTTTACTTCGATAATTGAAAGTCCAAGCCCATTGTAATGGTCTCCGATAGAGTACCATACGTAAAAGGGTCAAGTACAGAAATTCTACCTACTAATTTATACGAAAGGTAAGTCATATGAAATAAATGAATGTTCACATGTTAATATCTTCTACGGCATTTATCCCTCCCACTGTTTAATTGGAGTAAATGATTATGTAGGCTGCATTGCTGGTCAGTTTCAATCAAAATTTACCGACAAATGCTTGTGTAGTTATTTATTTTGAGATACTGTGTGCACATCCATAGTGACACAAAAGAAAGTGTTTTTTCCAACCGAACATCCTGTGTGTGTGGAAGCAATTCTGCCTTCATTGATTTTATTGACACTGTGGTGACCATCAGGGAGTTTCATTTAAAGTCTGCCTGCCCATACGCTTATCAGTGATGTTGCAGACACTCTGTGTTACCTGGAAAAGAGTTGTGCAGGGATCTTGAAAAACTCTTGCTGGACGAAAACTGGATACATTCACCCCACCAATGCATCCCAGACTTTTAACAAATTTGTATCTTTCATTGCATACTTATGAGAGCGCGGCAGGCTGTTAAGGAGCTTGGTTCGTTTCAGCTGCATCTCAACAAGGTGCAAATATTTTGGAGGCGAATCCAGTTGCGGTATTCTCCTGATAATGCACGGAAACCTGATGAAAAGGAAGTACGGACAAACTTCATTTCTAGAAACTGAAATTCGAACATGCAACTATAGTACTACGAGGATTGGAACTTGGCAACTATTTATTTACAGCTCTTACCAAATAGATACGTGTTTCAAAGTTTTACTGACCTTCAAAGTAGGCACCAGCATTGTCTACAACCCGTTGCCAGCAATGTGGAAGTCGTAGGATACTCTTAGCAGTGCCAGTTGTGTTGACAGTTCGAGCGGCGCGGTCTGTTGTATGACGAATTTGTAGCAGTTCTGAAGCGAATGCCTTGAAGTGTTTCCTTCAGTTTAGAGATCGAGTTGAACTCATGAGGGCTTAAGTCAGGGGAGTGCAGTAGGCAGCCCCATCAGTCAAACAAATCAGTAACAGCTTGCACTGTACGTTCTTGAGCATTGTCCTGCAAAATGATGGTCAGGTCCTGCAAAAAGTGTCATAACTTCTGTCTCTATGCTGTTCATTTTTTGAACAAAACCTACGACGAGCTGGTGACTACTTTGAAGGTCAGTAAAACTTTGAAACACGTATCTATTTTGTACGATCTGTAAATAAATAGTTGCCACTATTACAGTTCCAACCCTCGTAAATTATCTAGAGACTCGACATTTGCGCAATACATTTTACCTACAATGGTACAATAAGTTGACTGTGACCAAATCCAGGAACAAAGGACAGTTATCAATATCATAGTACCATAATAATTAGAAATTTATGGTGGAGATCCAATACAATAACGTGGTGAACAGTCGGAGACATTGATTCGATCGAAGACTAAAATTACCCCCGAACAAAGCCAGTTACTATCTGCAACACAGATTTTTGGCTTCTCTGAGTCTTGGTTTCACGAGCTTTCTTTCGCATATCGGTCACTGTTGCAATCAGTTCATAAGATTTGCACAAAATAACGCGGATGGAATGCTCGAATCGATCAACACTCGTTTTCAGTCGCGCTCATTTTTCATCGTACTTACGTTTCGAGAGCTGTAACATTGATAAACACCTATACCTAGTGCAGCGCACAGCCTCGTAATGGCTCACGGCATGCTAGGGTAACATTTTGATCAGCGTACATTTCTTTCAAATTTTTTTTCTTCCTTGTGATTTCATTCCCCTGTCCCATATGGGCAGGGGAGGGCTGTCAGCGGCACAATTTTTTCTTTCAAACAATTGTCTGATAACTATTGAAAAACTGAGTCTGGTTACGAAAGAGCTCGTATCGCTCATACATTCTGTTTTTATAGTGACTCGAAACCTCGCTTTTCTAGGAGCAGAAAAAGGTTGTTCTGCAGAGATGATAATCAGTGTTTCCTTCCTGCGGTGGCGTACGAGTCCGCTGTGGCGATACGGAACGCAGTTGTCGCTGCGGATGAGCCTCGTCTCGTCCCGACGTCAGCGGACACGCTCCGACGGGCTGCCACCAACAACACTCTGCCCCGCTGACTCATCCTGCACGTACTTTTCCAGAGACACCCACAGAACGCTGCTAGTACATCGACATACGTCCTACAGTCCATCACACAACATAAATATCCTGGTGCCAAAGCCGTTCGTACAATGTGCTACACGGGATTCTCATTTTTCTTGTCTTTCGCCTCGCAATCTTACCTTTGCTCGAGCTTGTGGACAGTGGTGCCGCAAAGAAGGAGTAATAAGTTACAATCCGAGTAGCAATAAGTATCTTAAATCCACAAAAGACGTCCTTCTTTCCAGAAGACCATGAAATTCAGAGTAATTTGAGAAAAAAAGGAAATTACGTGTTATCTGACTAGTGTGACTTCGAATTTGTAAACCAAATTTACTCGTACTCTGGACAACCTCCGCAACTAATTATGATGCAGGATGATAAGGAATGTATGGTACCACTTGCATTTAATTTGTATGCAAATTCATTCGTTTGCAGTGGCGCGACCTGTCGTAAGTGTTTGTCTATTCGTGAGATTTATATAATAGCACATTTTCAGCTTCAGTCACGTTTATTTGCAAATATTTATTGGCACGATGCGTTTCTGCAACATCTGTTATTTACACATCAACTGTTAATTACAAACTGCCTATTGGCTTCTGTCTCGGGTTCTTCGGTCGACGTTCATCTAATGATTTTTCTGACGTTTCGCCAGCACGAGTGGCTGGCATTGTCAAAGCTTCACCCTCCATTGCCGGTGGTGAACTGGAGGCGAGCTCGCGGCCGCAGACTATATGTACCTGGCGCGCCAACGTCCGAGGGCTTCTCCGCGGTCATTTCCGGTGCGGTTCTCCTCTTGCTACCTGCGACGGTCGTTCGCTGCAGTATGGGCAGCCAGGATCCGTTTACCTTAAGGCTTTCCTCTTTCTTGTTGAAACTGTTCGCGTGTTTTTGGATTTCTACAGCGTCTCTGAACAATCGCGTGTGATAGCCTTTTGCGCCCTCCTCCACCCCACGTTGCTCAAGGCATATAACCGCATCAAGCCCCTAATGTTGACACCTGATACGTTGGACTGTTGGATGGGAGTGGTCCTTTCACATGTGTAACGAGGTGAAGTGGGCAACTGCATTCGTATCGAAGACTTTCTCTGATGCCCAGTATAGCTACAATCATATAGGAAAAGAAACTGTAGCAATCATATTTGGACAAAAACGTTTCATAACTATGTCTACAGCCGCCATTTTACGGTGACCGGAGAGTATAATCCCTTACACACTCATTTCAAAGTGTTGGCAAATACTCTGGCCAAAACAATATACTACCTTCAGTGGTGGGCTCTGTCTCTGTCTCTGTTATGACATTCAGTTCCATTCAACAACGTGACATGTTAATGCTGATGTCCTGTAGTGTCTACCGCTAGGCGAGGACGCTGCCTTCAGCGCAGATTGTTAAGTCTGCTTCCAAGGCGAGTCGCCACCAAAGTAGCCATGGATAACATATTTTTGGACATAAAGCTCATTTCACGACGCATCGCCAATGACACAGTGACAGTTTTGATCTACTGGGAAGTTTCATACAAGTGCACATTCCGCTGCAAAGTGAGAAATTCATTCTGGAAACACGCCCCGGGCTAATCCATGTCTTCCTCCTATCCTTTCTTCAACGAGTGCTAGTGCCGCAAATTTCTCAGGGGAACCTCTGTGATGTTTGGAAAGTAGAAAATGAAACAGTGACGGAAGTAAAGCCGTGTGGACGTGTCGTGAGTCATGGTTAGGTAACTCAGCTGGTAGAGCTCTTGCTGGCGAAAAGCAAAGATACTGAGTTCAAGTCTTGGGGACCAGTACATGGTTTTGATCTGCGAGGAAGTGTACTTCTATAAGTCACTTTAAAGTGTTTGGTGAGCTGGATCTCTAACCGCGTCCTCGTCCCTAGTTTGATTTTTCGTTTGCTGAAGTCGAACCTCGTGTATCACATAGCTTGGATTAAAAACGTGGAGGCTGGTGATGGCTTCATTTTAAAGAGACATAGTTTTCATATTTTAGATATGTTCCTTAACTTACAGAATTCTGTCGTAATTACTAAAACACATTTTGTGAAATTTTCTGGAATATATTTCCTCAACACTGAGACGTCAAATGAAATAATGTTACTAGATGTTGTCCCACCATGTGTAGCGTCAAATGTTAGCCACACGCTTCATTTACCAAATTAATCCACCATAACGTTAAATGATATTAACAAGCTATACTTTTCTGTAATAAGAGTTGGGTTGTGTACATAAATAATTTTTATGAGAAACATTGATAGCATCTCTGATTTTACGCCAAAAGTTATCCATGTAGTATGTAATAAACAGACAGGAGCCATTTGCCGGCCGGGGTGGCCGAGCGGTTCTAGGCGCTTCAGTCTGGAACCGCGCGACCGCTACGGTCGCAGGTTCGAATCCTGCCTCGGGCATGTATGTGTGTGATGCCCTTAGGTTAGTTAGGTTTAAGTATTTCTAAGCTCTATGGGACTGATGACCTCAGAAGTTAAGTCCCATAGTGCTCAAAGCCATTTGAACCATTTGAATAGGAGTCATTTCATGAAGCGAAGATTTCAGTGGATGGAGTGTTTAAGAGCAGCCAAAAATTCACTCTGTGGCAGCTTTCAGTTATTCCGTAAATGACAGGATATCCAGAAAAGGATTCCGTGATTTCAGAATTACGTATATCGAAAACTAAAATTGATAGACGAGTGTAACAAAAGATATGTTCCACAAGCTGCGACATGATCGCGAATAAAACAGTGACCCGAATATAGAATAAGTTTCCTTTACTTTACGTCTATGGCCACAACTTTTTTGTCATCAGATTACCGGTCTGTTGGTGCTAAGTTTGTGTTTAACACTTGACGATGACACTGTGGCTGCAGTACAGTAGGACATGTTTTTACAGAACAGATCTGAAGATGGTCATTATAGACCGAAACCGGTAGTCTGATGACAAAAAAAAAAAAAAAAATACTTGTGACCACACATGTAAAATGAAGGAAATTTAAAAGCTATGTTTATTGTGAAAGACTTGAGAAGTTTATAAAGATGTTTCGAAATAGTTTGAAAAGCTGCTAACATATTGCGTAGTACTGGTTTCAGAAAACATCGTTCTTGTGCAACGAAGCTAGCTCTTTATTCGCACGAAGTAATGGTCGCTATCAACAGGGGATCTCAAGTTGATTCCGTATTTCTAGATTTCCGGAAAGCTTTTGACACCGTTCCTCACAAGCGACTTCTAATCAAGCTGCGGGCCTATGGGGTGTCGTCTCAGTTGTGCGACTGGATTCGTGATTTCCTGTCAGGAAGGTCGCAGTTCGTAGTAATAGACGGCTAATCACCGAGTAAAATTGAAGTGATATCAGGTGTTCCCCAGGGAAGCGTCCTGGGACCTCTGCTGTTCCTGATCTATATAAATGACCTGGGTGACAATCTGAGCAGTTCTCTTAGGTTGTTCGCAGATGATGCTGTAATTTACCGTCTAGTAAGGCCATCCGAAGACCAGTATCAGTTGCAAAGCGATTTAGAATAGATTGCTGTATGGTGTGGCAGGTGGCAGTTGACGCTAAATAACGAAAAGTGTGAGGTGATCCACATGAGTTCCAAAAGAAATCCGTTGGAATTCGATTACTCGATAAATAGTACAATTCTCAAGGCTGTCAATTCAACTAAGTACCTGGGTGTTAAAATTACGAACAACTTCAGTTGGAAAGACCACATAGATAATATTGTGGGGAAGGCGAGCGAAAGGTTGCGTTCCATTGGCAGGACACTTAGAAGATGCAACAAGTCCACTAAAGAGACAGCTTACACTACACTCGTTCGTCCTCTGTTAGAATATTGCTGAGCGGTGTCGGATCCTTACCAGGTGGGATTGAGGGAGGACATCAAAAGGGTGCAAAAAAGGGCAGCTCGTTTTGTATTATCACGTAATAGGGGAGAAAGTGTGGCAGATACGATACGCGAGTTGGGATGGAAGTCATTAAAGCAAAGACGTTTTTCGTCGCGGCGAGATCTATTTACGAAATTTCAGTCACCAACTTTCTCTTCCGAATGCGAAAATATTTTTTTGAGCCCAACCTACATAGGTAGGAATGATCATCAAAATAAAATAAGAGAAATCAGAGCTCGAACAGAAAGGTTTAGGTGTTCGTTTTTCCTGCGCGCTATTCGGGAGTGGAATGGTAGAGTAAGTATGATTGTGGTTCGATGAACCCTCTGCCAAGCACTTAAATGTGAATTGCAGAGTAATCATGTAGATGTATATGTAGATGTAGATGTAGACTGCTTGTACACTATCGGCATGCATAATTAAACTCGTCCTCTGGAAGCAGTGTTTACAATCACATCACAATCTTTTAGAAATGTCCACCAGTCGCAGTACGGAGATAGCGCAAACGAACAATGAAATTTATCATCACATCCTATAGTGTTCTAACGGAATTTGATTTATATGTCCCACAGATTCAAGCTCGTACAGCATGGTTGGATGGTTCCGGTAGACAGTGTGACCCACAAAAATAGCCACATCATGCAAATATGAGGCCAATCCAACCCTGTGTCAGTAAATTTGCAACAACCCAACGCAATGACTCTATTTCTTAATTATTCATTTAGAAATCGAAACACCTGTTCGGTGTAATGTGGTCTGGCCCCATCTTGCATCAACCACGCAGTGCCTTTTGATTCTTCAACGCTGGCTATGAGGCAACAAACTGTTCCAGAGTTGCAATGTATCGTACATAGTGATCGCTTCGCACATAAAAAAGGACCAGCCAAAACAATGACTTTGGGAGAATACGGTGGTTTCGCTTCACACTAAAGCCGATTTTGGAAACCCAAACTCGCCAGTTTTGTTTATTGACGACTCTATTCAGGTGGAAGTGTGCTTCATCTGTGAACCAGATGCAACCAGTATCATTCATTATCGATCACTGTGAGATTCTGGTTCGCAAAGTCAACCTTTTGTCCCACAGTCCACACAGGTATGGCCTGTTGGCTTTTGATACTGAATGGAAACATGTGTAAGTACTGTATCAGTATTTTCTGCTTTCTGGAACAATTGAGACCATTCTCTGCTGCAGCTGCTCGGAGTGATTTGCTTGGATTTTGTTGGATAATTCCAGAAGGTTTTGCTACATTTTCAGGGTAAATATAGTTTGCTTGGGGCCAACATTCCCCGCTAGATCATCAGCCATGCTGCCTGTCCATTGGAAATGTTCAAATTTGTGTGAATTCCCAAAGGACGAAACTGATGAGGTCATCGGTCCCTAGACATCAACACTACTTAAACTAACTTATGCTAAGAACAACACGCGCACCCATGTCCGGGGGAGGACTCGAACCTCCGGCGGGAGGGGCCGCGTAATCCGTGACATGGCGCCTCTAACACCGCGGCCACTCCGCGTGGCTGTCCGTTGGAATTTGGCGAAAAGATTGGAATGGTTTTCGTATCATCTCCCTTTGGGACGTTAAATCGTGTTTGAAAACTTGGTCTTGTTGCCGTAGTACTGCGTTTTAATCCGTTGCATTCCCGTATCAGAAAAATACGCTGTTAGATAGAATGCACGAGTTCAACCTCTTCCTTCGGCACAGTAGTCTCTTTGCACGTTTCGACGGTGGAACGGATAGCTCTGATCTGCGGCGCAATAGTTACAGAAAATATGTACGGCGATTACAGCGCCCTCTGTTAGCAGCTCTTCGAATTATTTAGAAACTTCTGTATAACTTCCGTATAAATTTCCTACGGCTTCCACAATAAACATACTGTTTGTTGCGCTCGTCTCTCAGTCTTACAGTTCGAGATATTTAATTTTTAAATTAGGGAATCCTTCGCTGGACGCACTGTATAAACAAAACAGGAATGACTCAGGCGTAAGACAGCCACTGGAACGATGGACAAACGTGCAACAGCACGCAAAATCAGGAACATCATCATGTCGCCATCTTTAGTCCTTGTAGATGTCAACATCGTATCTACCGTCAGAAGGATGAGGGACTTTCAGTCCAATATGGTTGTAATCTGTCCCGAACGGATAATAACAGTGACTTAAACAATAATAATCATTGTTATCGACCGCCTGTAATGTTAAACTAGACAAAAGTCATAATACTGTGACAATCTGGACTGTGCGGCTGGTCCCGGCGGAGTTTCGAGTCCTCCCTCGGGCATAGGTGTGAGTGTTTGCCCTTAGGATAATTTAGGTTAAATAGTGTGTGAGCTTAGGGACTGATGACCTTAGCAGTTAAGACCCATAAGATTTCACACACACACACACACACTGTCACAATCCTTTAACTTTCAAGCACAAAGCAGTTTTTATTGTGGATATCCACAGACGAAACCGCGGATATACGCAGAGTAAGCGTTACTGCGGGAATCCGCATCCGCGTGAATCACTAGCCATAGTGGCCAACCACAGTCACAGAGTAACAGTATGAGTCACCGGGTCGCTCTTGGAACAGTGCCGCTTTGCGAAGCAACACTATGATATCGTTCGCCATCCGACAGCATTACGCGGTCTTAATCTGCACCCTCGTTCCCAGCTGTAGTCCTTTCTCTCGGTGAACAACGAACAAACATTAGAAAGTTGTGTGCGCGTAAGAGTAGAGAGTAGGACAAAAGTGACCTGGATAAGTGGTTAGTCAGCCTGTGCAGACGGAACCGCCGGGGAAGCGGCTATCAGTTTCCGGTAAGCGGGATCTGCCGTGCGGCGCGGCGGCTGACGCAGTCGAGTGGCTGGCTAGTGGAGCACCGGGCCAGCTCTGCACCGGAAGCGGGTGCTGACTCACCTGCGCACCGCCCGCGGGAATCTGCCGCTCTGTTCGCGGAACGGCAGGTCTTCCCACACACAATCCTCTACCGTAGTCACAGACGTTACTCGTTTAACACATAGCTCCCACACAAAAACGTAGCTGCATCCAGTATAATTATTTATTCCGACAACGGTTTCAAAAATTAACATCAGTTTGAAGTGAGTCTCTTAACATTCTGGAAATACACTCTAATACAAAAAAAAAGAAAACGCACCACGAAGTAATTATCCCTATGGGACGAGCATCGGTAGATGCGGTGTTCATGTAAAGACAAACAAATGATCACAATTTTAGAAAAATTGAATTTTTTATTCAAGAGAAAACGTTTCCCAAATTGAGCAAGTCAATAACGCGTTGGTACACTCTGGTTCTTATGCAAGCAGATGTTCGGCTTGGTCATGATTTACACATTTGTTGAGTATTATCCTGAGGGATATCGTGCCAGCTTCTGTCCAACTGGCGCGTTAGATCGTCAAAATCCCGAGATAGTGGAAGGAACCTACGCATAATGCTCCAAACGTCCTCCTCGTCAAAATCCCATGATAGTGGGAGGACCCTACACATAATGTCCCAAACTTTTTCAATTGCCGCGCGGTCTCAGGCACTGCAGTCGTGGACTGTGCGGCTGGTCCCGGCGGAGGTTTGAGTCCTGAGTCCTCCCTCGGGCATGGCTGTGTGTGTTTGTCCCTAGGATAAGTTAGGTTAAGTAGTGTGTAAGCTTAGGGACTGATGTCCTTAGCAGTTAAGTCCCATAAGATTTCAGACACATTTGAACATTTTTTCAGTTGGGGAGAGATACCTGGCTAAGATAAGGTTCGGCAAGTACGAAGACAAACTCTCGTCATGTGCGGGCGGTCTTTATTTTACTGAAATGTGTGCCCAGGATAGCTTGTCGTGAAGGGCAACAAAACGTGGCGTAGAATACCGTCGACGTACCGCTGTGTTGTAAGTGTGCGGCAGATGAAAACCAAAGGGGTAATGCTAGGAAATAGAATGGTACCCCAGACCATCACTCCTTGGCAGGCTGTACGGCGGGCGACAGTCGAGGTAGTATCTCACCGCTGTCTGAGGCATCTCCAGACACGTCGTCGCTGGTTATGGGGGCTTAATTCGAAACACGACTCCTCACTGAAGACTTCTACTCCCGCCATTGAGATTCCACGCCGAAGATGTATGTGGAGACATTCCAGACGGCGGTGCGATACCAAGATGAATGTCGCCCGCCATACGGCCCGACAGCCAGCAGTGACCGTCTGGGGTGACAGTTCCTCTCACTGCAGGGCTCCTTTGGTTGTCATGCGCGGCACCATTACAGCTCATCTGTACGTCGACGATGTTTTACACCCCGCTTTGTTGCTCTTCAGGTCAAATTATCCTGGGCTTACATTTCAGGAAGATAATGTCCGCCCACACATGGCGAGAGTTTCTACAGCTTCTATTCTTGCTTAGCAAGCCCTACCTTGGGCACTAAGGTCGCCTGTTTCTCCCCAGTCGAGAACGTTTTGGGCATTATGGGGAGAACCCTCTAACCAGCTCGGAAGTTTGACAATTTAACGAATTAAGTGGACAGAATCTGGCACCATATCTCTCCGGAGGACTACCGACATCATTATCAGTCAATGACAAGCCAAATAACTGCTTGTATAAGGGCTATAGGTGGCTCAGTTTGTGAAGCTCTTTCTCTTGAGTAAATCATCCAATGTTTTTGAAATTGTAATCATTTGTTTATTTGTTTGTCTGTACATGTACATCACATCTACCGATTTTCGTCCTACTCGGACAGTTCGTCCTGGTGCGTGTTTTTTTTTAATTATTATTTTTTCTTAGAGTTTATATCTTCAGCAACAAGAACTCTACAGATCAGTGATATACGTCGTGAAAAATTTTAAATATATACTGCTCTTTATCAAAGTCGCTCCTCTAGAAAGTATACAAAATTTCGAAATTTTAGTTATAGCGTTCATAGAGTTTAGTAGGAAGAATAATAAATCTGTAGATAGATTGGTGGGATACAGGATGCAAAACGCAGCATTTAGGGCTGCCACCTGTGGCAGCAACAATGGTTCTAACCCAGCCCAGCATCGAGTCTTATGAGCGTGGATATCCATCACGGACATCATAGATTATGGGTTATGACTAATGGCTTATTCGTCATGAATTAAGTGTTCGGGTTTAGTGGTTAGCGTTATTCGTTGTGGAATATTGGCACATGCTTGTTTCAGCTCTATAGCAGGTTCCTTCAGTCGCAGTGACTGGTGTCTGAAGGCGGTTCTTGCCAACCAATGAACATATGTTTTCAGTGAGTGAGAGAAAGGGGGAATGTGCTGACCCATCTCTTATCGAGATAAGTCAGAACAGCACAGGCAACATGCGGTTGTTCGGTATGTTGTTGAGATAGACGCCACGGAGAACTCGATGCTCAAGTATTATGACGTTCTCGAATAAAAATATCTCCTCTATAAAAATCCACATGACATCTTGTGAAACTGAGATGGCTCTGTTCCTCCATGGGATATAAGGCGCCGTAGACATCGGCGCGCCGGCCGGTGTAGCCGTGCGGTTCTAGGCGCTTCAGTTTGGAACCGCGTGACCGCTACGGTCGCAGGTTCGAATCCTGCCTCGGGCATGGATGTGTGTGATGTCCTTAGGTTACTTAGGTTTAAGTAGTTCTAAGTTCTAGGGGACTGATGATCACAGATGTTAAGTCCCATAGTGCTCAGAGCCATTTGAACCATTTTTAGACATCGGCGCTCAGGTTGGTGCCGTGTCCCTGTTCTTGGCATTTGACACAGTCCTGCACTGCCGTTTAGTGAAAAAATAGGAGCTTACTAAGTATTGGCCCAGGAATGGCATCTGATCCTGATCGTAAAGAAATGTAACGTATCTTACATAGGAAAATAAATTCACTACTGTACAGCCGCATTACTGATGACAAACTGCTGCAAACCTTAACTACTACAAAATATCTAGCACTAGCAGTTGGAGCGACCTTAAGTGGAACGTCTACATACACAACAAATATGACGTAAGTAGCTACTCAGATTTTGCTAAGTGATAATAAATAAATTATTGCTGTTATGTTATTCTAAATTTTCTGGATGGAGGAACAGGTCTTGTGAAATCTGGATTGTGAGCTCGTTAATTACCCACCACTGGAACGTAGTGAGAAAGGCCAGCTGCACGATTTAGGCATTGGGTGGTCGAGGAGCGAATTTTCGAGAGGTTTCCCCGAATTTCGCCAAGGACGATAGAGCTGCAGGAAAGACCGCCGCCCGCATCTCGTGGTTGTGCGGTAGCGTTCTCGCTTCCCACGCCCGGGTTCCCGGGTTCGATTCCCGGCGGGGTCAGGGATTTTCTCTGCCTCGTGATGGCTGGGTGTTGTGTGCTGTCCTTAGGTTAGTTCGGTTTAAGTAGTTCTAAGTTCTAGGGGACTGATGACCATAGCTGTTAAGTCCCATAGTGCTCAGAGCCATTTGAAAGACCGCCGCAGATAAGGGTGCTCCCAGGCCAGAGTACCGCAAATGGAACTACGAGTGGTCCCTACGGGGGTAGCCAGAAATGCCCACAGACTTTACTAGAAGCATATGCAGATATTCAGCCACCGCCATTTTACCGTACAGAGCGTGGGAAACGAGCTCCCCGACAGCCCGGCCAGCGCAAACTTTTACTCAGATTACGGAAATGCAACAGGCACTTGTGGAGAAAATTCTGCGGGTTTCCCCTGCGTTTTGGAAGCTGCGGAGAAATTCTCTGCTGCCACGGTGACAAAACCCACGAATCCTCTCCTACAATCGGTAGCGTTCAGGAGAGAGTTGGAAGACAGATAGGAGGACACACTTGATGTTCACCGTTCGGGACCACAGGGGCGACGTTTCGTGGCGGCGATATCGGGAGGTGTGCGGGCCAGCTTTGCTCTCCTTCCTCTGCTTTTTTTCAGTGTCACGTTTGGCATTTGCGCTGCATTTCGTCTGTGCAGCTCACAATTTGCGAGTTTATTCCGCAACGAGAGTTTGCTTTTTACAGTAATTTTTTTGTACTGGGATCGTGAGTCGATGTTCTCCAGTATTATTACATCTGCGAGCTGCTCATACTGTGAAAAGTCATTTGCTTGCTGGGTGGCAGTCTTCTACATAGCTTTCAGTGCCTCCTGCGTTTATACAGTGCTTTCGAAATAGACAGGAATCTTATTTCACTACTGATTACTGTAATTCTGTTCTTAAATCCTTGCTCAGCAATTTTTCTCCTTGTCACAGAGAGATGTCACTGTAGTTTACTTTGATTTGAGAAGCTTGTTTAAAGTATCAGTACATTACTGTTTAATTTTAACGAATATTATCTTTCTTTTTGTCCTGCAACTATCTGTAGAGGCGACTCTTTTATCTTAACAAATATCATCAGTCGATTCTATACGAATGAATTATGCACTCGCTGTATCAGAGTTCCTGTTTAAATAGGTGCCATTACTAGGAACATTTTTGATTAATCTGGGAAGTTAATGGTTTCATTTTCTTTTTATGAACTTTTTTAGTTTATTTTTTGATAATTAAGCACCTGCATCTGCACTGAGCAGCGTGATTGGTTATTGTTGCCAAAGTCATTCTGTGGTGTTGCAAAGCTATAAGGTGTATTTTAACACTCGTAATACGTGACAAACAGAAATACAAAAGGACACCTGGAATAAAAATGATACAATCAATGAATATCATTTACATTAAAGAACAGCTACAGCTAAGAAATGTTTAAGGTGGTTAGGATTATCTTTCGTAGTAAAAAGTCGCTCCTTGATCAGCTTCTCACAATCAGAATTCTTCTGACATTTCCAGTACGCAAATCTAAATTTGTGAATGATTTTTATATGAGAAACTCCGTGACTATAGTCAATGCATTCTGTTTTGCCGACATGGTAAAATAGTGGCTATATATAGATACAGATTAATTTTTACAAAGAAGTAAAACAGCAATCAGTTTTTTGTTAGGAATAAATAGCCCTGATACCGGTATGGAAGTGACAGGTTGGTCGTTTGAAGGTAGTTCACGCATAAAATTACGTTTAGTACATGCCGTGCATGCGTTGTTGGCTGTTTTTCTTTGTGGTGAACACCCAGTCGACCATCGAGGAACGGTTTTCAACTGAGGGGTCTTGGGTTCCAGTAATACTAATAGCACCCTTCAGAATAAAAGCGGGTACAAATCTAAAAAGGAATCAGTTCATCAGTCTGAAAGTTACAAATATGAGAAAAACCGAACAAATACGAGTACTACTCGCTCTCAGAGGTTTCCGTACAAATTGAATTATATATTTCCGTTCCTTACTCGGTGAGAACGGAACCCTTATGGGATCACTTCATTGTCCATTTGCTGTCTGTCAAACTGTTAGGCCCCTTTTTCCTCAGGAACAGGTAGAGGTATCAAGTTAAAATTTATGTCAAATATTAAGGTCTACGGTTTCTTGGTGGTGTAAAAAAATGAAGCTTGTAAGTTAAAGCAATAAAAAGATACTGCCATTTGGGATATCTTTTGATACTCGCAAACTCACTCATCAAAACCTGTAGATGAGAAAAAAAAGAGACGAGAAAAGAAAATCTCAATAGGAATGGTGCAGATCAAACGACATTAGGAACATAGTGCAATACCACTGAGCATTGTTGATGGGAAACGCAACCGTACACACAAGCTTTAAAAATATATATTTTTTTTGTATTGTCCGGTTTTCGTTGTTATGGCCTTCTTCGGATGGCTACACTCGTTTTCCCCTAGTATTATATTCGTCAGTCCTATGTCGTCGGATCCTGCATTTCTTTTTCTAGTGAATGTCGGTTCGCCTCATTTTCCTTCGTATTTATTTGTGGTAGCATGTACACATATATCACAAACTAAGCCGTACAAAGACTTCACAAAATTCAATGCAAATACAGTCAGTGTCAAACACTTGTAAAACTGCAACTTATAGCAAGCATTCTGTGAATTGTTTATATGCCATATTTTTTGTGTGATATATGTGTGCATCCTACCAGAAATAGATACGGAGGAAAAGGAGACGAAACGACGTTCCCTAGAACAAATTGCAGGAGATGAAGCCATGCTGCTAACGGATATAATACTGTAATAAACCAAGCTATTTGAAACCATGAGTGATAGCCTGAAAGCAGTCATGACAGTACAGGTTTTCTTAAAGCATTTGTGGCTGGCTGCTTTCTACATCAACAATCCTGAACTGAATAAAAGCCACGGAGTTCATTAAGATCCAGCACCTATAAATTATCATTAGAATACGCTGAACTATGATGATACAAAGATAAAGATACAGTGAAAATATTTGAAAGACATAGTTGAAATCAGTAAGAGTGCAAAGATGACGAGACTAAAACGTGTAGTGGACTGTCACATATAGTCACTTAAGGTGTCAGACGAAAGCAACAACTAACAAAAATAACAATATTGCAAAATAATTCCAAGACTTCCTTAAATATTTGTATATTTAAAGCAATTATTCAAGAAACCCGATCGTTAATAATGAAAATCCTGGCGTTCTGGAAGTAACGCCAAATGATGTGAACGAACACGTTCGACGTTAAGGAAAAGAATATGATGATGTTCAATAGAAAAGAAATTGCCCAAAGTACTCAATGAAAGAAAATTACTTTTTTTGTCTTTTACTAACATCAGGCCTTCCCAAGACAAAAACCTTTCTAACAACACTGGAAGAGTATCGTTAAGATACACGTAAGAATTACGAGGCGAGGTAGATTTAATAAACACTGCGCAGAGAGCAGGAGAGCGATGCACCTCCGTCTGAGGAAATTACGTGCTGGTCTCTGTAGATGGCCGCTCTGTGGTTCTTCGTGCTCTTCCAGTAGAGTTGCAGCACTGTATGGAAGTGGCTGTGCATGTTTGATGACTCCAAGACTTCAGCATGTCTGAGTTTCCTGAAAAGCGTTACGCGATAAAATTTTGTTTTCGACTGAACAAAAAAGCTTCTGTGATCTATGATGAATTTAAAACTGCTTTTGATGAGCTGCTAGTGGAGTTGGACAAGAATATGGAACGCCACCATGTATGCTTGAATATAAATGAACGTGCTAGCCAGTTCTGCAGGTTGCGCTCTTGTATGTGACCACGAACGGCACCTGTGCAGTATCCTCAATATGCCGGAAGTGTCAGTCGTGGTCACGACAGCGTTCTGTGTAGTTGGGACGGCATTATGTCGGAGCCAAGTGAATTGAAACGTGAGCAAATTGTTGACGCTCCTGCGCTGGGTGCTGCAGTAAACAGCACAGCCGAAGAGTTTTCAGTTTGAAGATGTACGGTATCGAAAATTTATACCACATACAGAGAAAGCGGAAAAACATCATCCACGAAGTTACAACGCCAACAAATGTGTATGCTGAATGATCCTGACTGACGACCATTAAAAAGAATTGTAACAAAATTGAGAAGAGGACAGATGGAAAAGTCACTGAAGAACTGAATGTCGCACTTGCGAACCCTGTCAGCATGAAGACAACACGAACGGAATTTCAGAGCGAGCTGGAATTCCAAAACCACTCATTAGTGTTGCAAATGCCCGTAACAGGAAAACGTGGTGCTAGCGCCTTAAATGGTTCAAATGGCTCTGAGCACTATGGGACTAAACATCTGTGGTCATCAGTGCCCTAGAATTTAGAACTACTTAAACCTAACTAACCTAAGGACATCACACACATCCATGCCTGAGGCAGGATTCGAACCTGCGACCGTAGCAGTCGCGCGGTTCCGGACTGAAGCGCCTAGAACCGCTCGGCCACCAGCGGCCAGCGCTAGCGCCTTAAAACCTGGACTTTGGACCAATGGAAAATGTCATTTCATCAGATGAGGCATGTTTCACACTGTTTCCAATTTCTGGTCGAGTTTACGTCCCATGAGTGGAATATGGTAGGGGTTCAGTGACGATCAGACGAGCCATTTCGTGGTATTTCATGGACCCCATGGTTCCTCTGGAAGATCGTATTACTGCCAAGGATTAAGTGACCATTTTGGCTGAACAAATCCATTCAATGGTACTATGTTAGTTCCCCAATGGCGGTGCTGTGTTGGAAGATGACGCAACTTACATCGTCCAAGAGTGATTTTGTGAGCACGAAGATAAATTATCGCATCTCCCCTGGCCTCCATAGTCAACGGATCTCAATGTTAATGAGCCTTTGTCGTCTACTTTGGAGAGAAGGGTGCATCATCGCTCTCCATCATCGTACTGCACTTGCCAGTACTTTTCAGAAGGTATTGTATAAAAACGGTACAGGACCTTCATTTATCCATTAGAAGACGACTGGAAACTGTTTCGAATGCCAACAGTTTTCCTACACCGTGTTAGACATGGTAATGCGTTGAGTTTGTGGTGTGTCCATATTTGTGTCCACCCCATGGCTGTCCCGTCGAGCATATTTTCTTTGGCACAAGATGGCTGCGAAAGTTGCAAATTGCAAGGAAGAAAAGGCAGTTAGGGCCTTGACAGAAACAACAATTCACATTGTGGCCATCATTATTCGCACTGATAGACATCTTAGCATCAGACAACTTGCGCTTTTTCTGGATACGTCGTATGGAAGTAGTCACACTCTTTTAAAGAAACGTTTGCCCACGTCTAGAGTATATACACTGTAGATGCAGCCGTTGGTAACTCCGGAGCAGGACGGCCTGAGTGACCGGGCGGTTCTAGGCGCTACAGTCTGGAACCGCGAGACCGCTACGGTCGCAGGTTCGAATCCTGCCTCGGGCATGGATGTGTGCGGTGTCCTTAGGTTAGTTAGGTTTAAGTAGTTCTAAGTTCTAGGGGACCTCAGAAGTTAAGTCCCTTAATGCTCAGAGCTATTTGAACCATTTTTGAACTCCAGAGCAAAAACAAAATCATGTTGATGTGTGTGACGCTACAGGAAACATCATCACTGCTGACAGAGTATTGTTATGACCCACAAAATGAACGTAGTAGCACAGAGTGGATGCAACATGGCGAACTACCGCCGAAAATGCGTGTGTACGAAAGCCTGCTCAATCACTCGTTCTTCAGTTACAAAAGCCGCGGTATACACTCATACACTATGTGATCAAAACTATCCGGACACCCCCAAAAACATATGTTTTTCATATTAGGTGCATTGTGCTGCCACATACTGCCAGGTATTCCATATCAGAACCTCAGTAGTCATTAGACACTGACAGAGACCGCCGACAGTTGAAGAGCGTCGTAATGTGTAATAGACAGTCATCTATCCAGACCGTCATACAGGAATTCCAAAATGCATCAGGATCCACTGCAAGTACTATGAAAGTTAAGCAGGAGATGAGAAAACTTGGATTTCATGGTCGAGCGGCTGCTCATAAGCCACACACCACGCCAGTAAATGCCAAACGACGCCTCACTTGGTGTAATCAGCGTAAACATTAGACGACTGAACAGTGGAGTGACGAATCACGGTACACAATGTGGCGATCCGATAGCAGGGTATGGGTATGACGAATGCTCGTTGAACGTCATCAGTCAGCGTGTGTAGCGCCAACAGTAAAATTCGGAGGCTGTGGTGTTATCGTGTGGTCGTGTTTTTCGAGGGGGCTTGCAACCCTTGTCGTTTTGCGTGGCACTATCACAGCACTGGCCTACATTAATATTTTAAACATCTTCTTGCTTCCCGCTGTTGAAGAGCAATTCGGCGATGGCGATTGCGTCTTTCTACACGTTCAAGCACCTGTTTATAATGCACGGCCTGTGGCGGAGTGGTTATATGACCATATCATCTGTGTAATGGACCGGCCTGCACAGTGTCCTGACCTGAATCCTATAGAACACCTTTGGGATGTTTTGGAACGCCGAATTCGTGCCAGGCCTCAGAAGCCGACATCGATACCTCTGTTCAGTGCAGCACTCCGTGAAGAATGGACTGCCATTCCCCAAGAAAGCTTCCAGCACCTGATTGAACGTATGCCTGCGAGAGTGGAAGCTGTCATTAAGGCTAAGGGTGGGCCAGCACTATACTGAATTCCATCATTACCAATGAAGGGAGCCACGAACTTTTAAGGTATTTGCAGCCGGGTGTCGGGATGTTTTTGACCACGTAGTGTACTATTCCAAGAGGAGCTACAGTGACTGAGGTATAGTATAGACAGGTCTTGAGCCAACTGATAAAGCAGTACGTTCCAAAAGAAAAGAAACAACTTGTTGTCTGATGGAAGCTTCATCAGTGTAATGTCAGGCCTCACATTATCGAATCTTTGACAGAGTTCTTGACCAGGGAAAGCATTTCTGTGGTAAATTATCCACCTTATACGCCACATATAGCAATGTGTGACTTTTCCCTCTACCCCACTATCAAAACGCACTGTAAGGGGTTGTCGTTTTGGCATTGAGACTATGGCACGGAGAGCGTCATTGACAAAGAATAAACTTTACCAAGTCTTCCAGGAGTGACACCAGAGAAGGAACGAGTGCACCTCATTGGGTAGGAAGTATATGTTTACAAAATGAGTGCCAGTCTTTTTTGAACACTCCTCGTAAATGTCAGCTAATCCGCACGTGCAGTGGGTTCCAACTTTTAAAACGTAGAATACAGGCGGTATGAAAGTTTCACATGCTGAGGAGTCTTCCTTAGATCTGGGGCCCAGCGACAGATCACTGAGCGTGTGAAACAGGCCTGAGAACGTCCCACGACTAGGAGGGCGGGCAGGAGCGTGTTTACCGCAGCGCGATCGCCGGCGCCGTGTTAGGAGCTCGCGCAAGGCGTGGCGGCCGGCGGCCGCAAAGTGAAGTCCCAGCTGGCGCGGCGTCACGTTGACGTAACCCTCGTACACAGTCCGCGCGTCTTCCTAACAAGGACAATGGAACGCGGGCACGGCGGAGTTGACGAACGGGCCGGCAGCCAAGACTCTGTCCTCAGAATGACGATAACGCTGTTTACACTGCAGCAGCAGCAGCAGCTGCATCGTGTGATCTCAACTTGCTATATGAGGTCTACAGGAACTGCAACTTTCAGTAAGCTGTTCTGTACACCACAAAGTGGACAGCAGAGTGGATAGGAGACAAAGTTCATACGGTAGATAAATTATTTAAAGCGAGAAATTTGCTGTATTGGGATTAGTCACAGAATGCTTGGTGACCGATACGCAGCACGAGTACTTCACATAGGGAGCTGGCGCACTGTTTATGACACCGAATTCATGTTATTTTGAAGACCACAGCGGCAAAGGATGGTAACTCCACGTTTTCGTCAGAGATACCTTACGCTCCGTTCGTGTAGCTTAGGTCTCCATATTACAGTGGTCAAATGCTTTACGAAAGAAACACGTTAGTCGTAGAAATACTTGCTACTTTAATACACATGTACAGTAGGGAAAAAAAGGCAAGCCCAGTGTCCACGGAGGGAAACGTAGCACTGCATCACAGTAAAAGTGGAATATTTTCTATTTAGAGTCAGCCACCCTGCACTTATTTAAACAGATGTATGTTTTATTCTACTTCTGTCCTAACCTTCAACCATGGTTGTACAGAGAGGCCATTTCGCCTACGGCGAGCGGACAGAGTAGCTACGTGTTATCGGTCTTGACTGCGCAGGCGAGCAGACAGAGTAGCTGCGTGTTATCAGTCTTGACTGCGCAAACAAACCTATTGTCTTGCTGCAGGACAGCAGTTGCTAAGAAATTGGATTCAGTTTGAATATGTCAATAGAAAATCAAACAAGCCACGAAAAATATTTGTAAGCTAAGAAATATGTAAATAACGGTTATAGTGTGTAAGAAAAATGTTAAGAAGAATTTTTTGTAAAATTTATTTAAGTTCTTTGCATATCGATGGTGACAGTGAAGTATTCGCACCAAGCTCTTTGTTGGCGGGAGAGCCCGCGCATTGATACATAGGGAGCGTGGCGAGAAGCGCGCAGCATTGTCGATAGAACACTCTTAATTCAACCCTTGTGCAGTGAAGTTGTGTGTAGAGACAGAGCGGTGTGCCTGTTCGCCATCAGCTATATATTACTTGAAGAATATTATTATTATATAATTCATAATTATTTATGAATTATTAAAAATCGACGTCATGAAGACATCAAAGGTATTTAAGCGCTAACTGCATATTGTAAGTTCGTTGTTACATTTTTAATCTGTTTTATGTAAACGATACCCAAACTAAAGTTTTATAAATTGTATCATTATAAACAGTTAAAAATTTATATTCAATCATTTTCAGAACATATCAGTTTATCTCAGTCAATGTCGTATTATTTTTCATTGAACCCAGTAAACACAAGATTTAACTTTTGTTGACTTTTCTCAATTTTTTTATTTAATAATGACATTGGATTTTTCACCAGTAAATTCAATCAAAAAAGCAAAATGAATAATAAGTACAGTTTTAACTCACATATTTGCAGGCTCAGTAAATGAATGCCAACCCAAATAATTATCAACAATAGACCAGAGTGAGTATATTCATACATGCAGTCAGATGACGTTATCCAGAGGCGACCCAGTAAAATAAAAGGTAAGGAAAATATATATGTATGTTTTCAGGTGCACTGCATAGACAACCTCCGGAACCGCGCGACTGCTACGGTCGCAGGTTCGAATCCACTCAGTGGACTGTGTGATTCTAAATCTACTTCTACATGGATACTATGCAAATCACAATTAAGTGCGTGACAGAGGGTTCATCGAACCAACTACACACTTCTCTATTGTTCCAATCTCGCATAGCGCGCGGAAAGAACGAATACCTATATCTTCCCTCTGCCAGGCACTTAAATGTGATTTGCAGAGTATCCATGTAGATGTAGATGTAGAACTCTGATTTCCCTTATTTTATCATGGTGATCGTTTCTCCCTATGTAGGTCGGTCTCAACAAAATAAGTTCGCATTCGGAGGAGACAGTTGGATATTGGAATTTCGTGAACATTCCGCCGCAACGAGAAACGTTTTTGTTTTAGTGATATCCAACCCAAATCCTCTATCATTTCATTGACACTCTCTCCCCTATTTCGCGATAATACAAAGCGTGCTGCTCCTCTGGTACGGAACCCACACCGCGCAGCAGTATCCTAAAAGAGGACGGACAAGCGTAGTGTAGGCAGTTTCCTTAGTAAATCTGTTACATTTCCGAAGTGTCCAGCCAATAAAACGCAGTTTTTGGTTAGCCTTCCCCACAACGTTTTATGTGTGTTCCCTCAAATTTAAGTTGTTCGTAGCTGTAATTCCTACGTATTTAGTTGAATTTACGACCTTTAGATTTGACTGATTTATAGCGTAACCGAAGTTTAATGGATTAGTTTTAGTACTCATGTGGATGATTTCACACTTTTCGTTATTTAGGGTCAATTGCCAATTTTCGCACCATACAGATATCTTTTCTAAATCGTTTTGCAATTTGTTTTGATCTTGTGATGATTTCACTTGTCCATAAACGACAGTCTCGTCTGCAAACAACCTAAGAGAGGTGCTCAGATTGTCTCCCAACTCGTTTATATAGATAAGGAACAGCAAAGAGCCTATAACACTACCTTGGGGAACGCCAGAAATCACTTCTGTTATACTCGATGACGTTCCGTCTATTACTACGAACTGTGACCTCTCTTGACAGGAAATCACAAATCCAGTCACATAACTAAGACGATATTCCACAAGGACGCAGTTTCACTATAAGTCGCTTGTGTGGTACAGTGTCAAAAGCCTTCCGGAAATCTAGAAATACGGAATCAATCTAAAATCCCTTGTTAATAGCACTCAACACTTCATCCGAGTAAAGAGCTAGTTGTGTTTTACAAGAACGGTGTTTTCTAATTCCATGTTGCCGGCCGGAGTGGCCGAGCGGCTTTAGGCGCTACAGTCTGGAACCGCGCGACCGCTACGCTCGCAGGCTCGAATCCTGCCTCGGGCATGGATGTGTGTGATGTCCTTAGGTTAGTAAGGTTTAAGTAGTTCTAAGTTCTAGGGGACTGATGACCTCAGAAGTTAAGTCCCATAGTGCTCAGAGCCATTTGAACCATTTAAATCCATGTTGACTGTGTGTCAATAGACCGTTTTCTTCGAGGTAATTCATAACGTTCGAACACAATATATGTTCCAAAATCCTGCTGCATATCGACGTTAATGATATGGACCTGTAATTTAGTGGATTACTCCTACTATCTTTCTTGAACATTGGTGTGACTTGTGCAACTTCCCAGTCTTTAGGTACGGATCTTCCGTCGAGCGAACGGTTGTATATGATTGTTAAGTACAGAGCTATTGAGTCAGCATACTCTGAAAGGAACGTAATTCGTATACAGTCTGGACCAGAAGACTTGCTTTTATTAAGTGATTTAAGTTGCTTCACTACTCCGAGGATACTTACTTCTACGTTACTCAAGTTGGTAGCTCTGCGTGATTCGAATTTTGAAACATTTACTTCGTCTTCGGAAGGCTGTGTTTCGCAATTCTACTTTGGCATTCGTCGAGTCTGTGCAGTTCTGCATTATCATGAGTGTTGTTGTTAGGACCATATATTCCATACGATCTGCAGGATTGAATAACATTCATTTGGGATTTCGTGGATTCTCTAGAATCTGGTTTCAATTACCTTCCCTGTTTTTTTAGTAAGTTGGCAAAGTAGGAGTAGAACCATCCTCCTTATGCTTGATCAGGTAAATCTTTTTATGGATGTAAAAGGAAGATCTGTTCCTGAGCTTACTAACCTTTAATGGACTGTTAACCTAGCATTTTTTACTGTCATGCGGAGTCACTTGAATACCCTTAGTGCTTCTCTGCAAGGAAAAGGTCAGTTAATTTATCTCTGTTTTCCAAAATTCGCGCAATGAAAAGAAATTGGAGATATCAAGAAATCAATTCCAGGACCGCAATTCCCTAGCATGACGAGTTACGCACCTATCATTAATAATGGTCTTCTTTATTCATTCGTTCAGTTCCTCGTTAATACAGATTCGCAAAAAGATTTGAGGATCTGAGGTCACTTGAGGA
This sequence comes from Schistocerca serialis cubense, assembly GCF_023864345.2. Taxonomy (NCBI): domain Eukaryota; kingdom Metazoa; phylum Arthropoda; class Insecta; order Orthoptera; family Acrididae; genus Schistocerca; species Schistocerca serialis. The sequence goes on from NC_064638.1 coordinate 914,433,033, forward strand.
GGACTTTATCTTCGTGTCACCATGTTTGGTTGACGTCAAAACATTTTCCACAGAGATGCAATTAGAGGTTAGTTCAGCAATATGACCGCTTTATTAAGGGAGAAGTTTAGAATGGTAAATAAGAGCATTAAGTTTTATTCTTAGCTTCCATAAGATAGATTTCCTCAGCTACTTGCGAAAGTGGCAGCTAGAATGCGTGCGTTTGGTTCTACATACTCACGCGAACAAATTTTCTCAAGCTTATGGCTTTGGAAAATCGAAATATTGACCATAAATGACAGATGGGTGTCTCAGAGCCATTCTTAGACTGCATACCACTAGTAGTACTCGTATTTGTCCAGACACTCCCTCACTTACACTAAAACATAGGAAATACACACCATAATACACAGAAATTAAAAATAACACAGTCTACATTTTGATTATAGCGTAAATAAAACCTCCTGGCAGAATAAAACTGTGCGCCAGACCGAGACTCGAACTCGGGACTTCTGTGTTTCGAGTCTCGGTGCGACACCCAGTTTTAATCTGCCAGGAAGTTTCATATCAGCGCACACTCTGCTGCAAAGTTAAAATTTCATTCTGGATAGTGCAAATAAATTGTAAACAATAAAACATTATTAAATTTAACTTTCCAGCACTGAACCCCAGTCACGTTCAGGTATGACACACTGCTCATAATGATTTCGTTTTACGTCGCTACCGGCGTCAATGAGAAATATAGTCCCGTAACGAATTTGTGACGCCATCCTAGTCGGCTTGTCTGCCTCAGAGCACTGCAGCTACGTGGCTAATCCGCGTGAATAGCGCACGTCTACATCACTCGCTATGCACGCGCACGCAGAAACAAGTGGCTGGCAGCTCATTCACTCGGTACCTCATGACGTTGTCTCTAGTATTGGGCAACAGCCGCGTAGCCTTCGACAGAGACTAGTGGCACTAAAAGGCCCGCAACCATTCAGATGCATTTAGGATCAGAATTTACTTTTACCTGTCGATTTTCCATGTTTCATGGAGTACGCGTGTGCTGTGTACCTGAGATTCACGAAGTGTTACCACAGTGTTAAAAAAATTAAAGTGAGAACCGAATACTGAATATTACTGAAGATCATTGTTTCAATTGAGGAACTGTATATTTCTGCGCAATAATAGCTGATGAATTAATCTTCGCTTTCAGTTAGCTGCTAAAATTTAGACGTATTCTAACAGAACAAATTAAAAAGAGTTACGATGAGAGTAAGACAACAGACTATAATTTCACCTTTGTTTATAATTAACTAAAAAGCTTCAGTCCAGCTACGACGTAGGCTTTCGGAAGTAAACTGAAAAAGTGAATTAATACGACTCTTTACATTTGAGAATACGAACAGAAAGAGAAAGGACGCGTAAGGTGTTGTGGTGAAAAAAGATGGATATTATTCGAATAGATTTCTATCTGGTTAATTATTGGAATAAGTAGATTGTTCAAACAAAACTATTCATCATTAAATTATATGTAAATTAAATAACGAGTAACATACACTGAAGAGCCAAAGAAACCAGCACACCTGCCTAATATAGTGTAGTGCCCCCACGAGCACGCAAAAGTGCGGCAGCACGACGTGGCATGGACTCGACTAATGTCTGAAATAGTGCTAGAGGGAATTGACACCATGAATCCTTCACGGCTGCCCGTAGATCCGTAAGAGTGCGAGGGGTAAAGATCTCTTCTGAATAACACGTTGCAAGGCATCTCAGATGTGTTCAGTAACGTTCATGTCTGGAAAGTATGGTGGCCAGCGGAAGCGTTTAAACTGAGAAGAGTGTTCCTGGAGCCACTCTGTAGCAATTCTGGACTGTGGGGTGTCGCGTTGTCCTGTCGCAATTGCCTAAGTCCGTCGGAATGCGCAATGGGCATGAATGGATGCAGGTGATCAGATATGATACTTGCATACGTGTCACCTGTCAGAGTCGTATCTAGGGGTCCCATATCACTCCAACTGCACACGCCCCACACCATTACAGAGCCTCCACCAGCTTGAACAGTACACTACTGACATGAAGGCTCCATGGATTCATGAGATTGTCCCCATACACGTCCATCCGCTCGATACAATTTGAAACGAGACTCGTCCTATCAGGAACATGTTTCCAGTCATCAACAGTCCAATGTCGGTTTTGATGGGCCCAGTTGGGCATTGTGTCATGCAGTCATCAAGGGCTCAAGAGTGAGCCCTTCGACTCCGAAAGCCCACACCGATGATGTTTCGTTGAATGGATCGCAAGCTGACACTTGTTGATGGCCCAGCAATGAAATCTGCAGGAATTTGTGAAATGGTTGCACTTCTGTCACGGTGAACGATTCTCTTCGTTCTTCGTTGGTCCCGTTCTTGCAAGATCTTTTTCCGGCTGCAGCGATGTCGGAGGTTTGATGTTTTATCGATTCCTGATATTCACGGTACACTCGTGAAATGGTCGTACGGGAAAATCCCCTCTTCATCGCTACCTCCGAGATGCTGTGTCCCATCGCTCGCACGCCGGCTATATCAGCATGTTCAATCTCACTTAAATAATAATAACCGATGTAACAGCAATAACTGATCTAATAACTGCGCCTGACACTTCTTGTCTTATATAGGCGCTGGCGAGCGCAGTGCCATAGTCTGCGTGTTTACATATATCTGTATTTGAATAGCATGCCTGTACCACTTTCTGAGACGCTTCGGTGTATAATGCTATTATATTTTCTTTGGTTAGTTCTTGTACAGAATTAGTATTTGTTCCCTCGGCTCAGTGCAGCTTCATTTTTATCAATAATTTATTAATGATTTGTCCAGAAATGTGCCTTTGGGGCTCAGTGACTTACGTTCCATACTACAAAACCTATGCTGAGGTTTCGACACCCGGTTGATTGCTTCTTTCATAAGTAATAATGGTAACTACGCCATGTCAAGGTGCACTGTATTCCGTAGTACGTGTTGAAATGTAGATCCCCTGCTAACTGGCTCTATCTGTTAGCAGGGGATCTACATTTCAACACGTACTACGGAATCCAGTGTAATTTGGCATGGCTGTATCTGTTAGATGTGGGAAAAAGCCAAGGGAATACCCCCATGCCTACTTATAGGTGGAGGGCTCCAGCAGTTTAGGATATAACCCACTCAGCGAGTATAGTCGGATACCTGACGGTCTGTCGTGACAGATCAGCCAAGCGAAATGGACGTGTAATGTGTTCCGCCTTTTTTCTCCTAACAAACGTAGTTTACTATAGTTATAAATTTTTTTGCGTCATTTTACTTGCTTTATGCACTGCTGATTGTATGTTCATTTCATAGGTATTGGAATACACAGAAAATGTAGTGCTTTATGTATTTTTAAGCAATCAGTTATGCTTGAAAATAAAATCTCGTTAGAAAAAAATTACTATTACCGGAGACAAGCCCCCTGTTAAATATGGAAGTACCGATGCCGTGCGTCATTGGTAGAGATGAGGAATTTGGTATATCTTAAAATTTAATGCGTCCTTGTGGGGAAGGACTTTGACATACAATAAAAGAACCTTTGGAAAATGTCTGTCTCGGACTAGATGGCTTATAGAATCCACTCTGGGAAATAAATGAAGAACGGAGAATTTTTCATCGCTCAATGGGTGTCGGCAATGAATGTGCAATTGCCGTTATAAATGCTGCTGTGTTTTGTAGAATAATGAGCCAGAAAGAGATGGCTAGAAATTTGGAGACACGGTGTACGACTCTCCAGAATTGGAAATCCACCAAGAGCTACAAGCTGTCGAAAGTGATCATGAAATTTGTCTCAGGATGCAAGAAAGGTCTGACTGCTTCAACAAGTGCACGTTCGGTGAAGGCAGCCACATTCGTTCTCCACCAGACAGCCTGCTCGCAAATGGCAGCGCGGAGCCAGCTGACTCTCACGGCGCCCTATACACGAGCTGTAATGCACGTCATTTTTTTATTGGATACTGAAGACAGCCTGCCTAATGCGCTATTACCGACTCGGCCCCCCTCATCTTTCTCTGCAGCTGCCATTACGTCTAATCCTCCCACTGCTAATGTGGTGTAAGAACTCTATGCAAGTAGCCGACGATGAGAATGCAACCAACAAAAACACTATCAAGCTTCAACACCATTCTTAGACTGCAAACACTATCAGGTATGCATTTCTCCTAAGTATAATTAAGCAATTCATTGTGGTTGTGCTACGAAATTAGCGAACCAAGCAAGAACTCCATGGTTCCTAGCGATTAACATCACCTGACTTTTACTTTAAAGTCACCTAAAACGTTTATGGAATGCTGCTGGACATCCAGAGACACCCAAAGTGTTTTAGGATTAATCCTGAGTGAGCTTGCCATTAGGATATAGAATAGTTTTTCGATTCGATACCAGTTAATGCAATTACATAGAGCTTTGAGATTCAAAAATTTTGCAAGAGACACTGGGTTCGAGTACATAAGAATTCGTAATACTGCAGCTCACTTGCAGCTTGTGTATCGTGAAAGTGTTAAGACACGATTGTAAGACGTCTTTCGTCTTTCTATACCAACTGCCATTATTGAAGCAAAGTCTTGCCCACGATTTAAGAACAAATAGTTCACCTCTATTGCTGTACATGACCAAGGGAGGCTTACAACAGACTTCAGACAAATAACAACCAAAGAAATGTCAAAGAAATCAGGTCACGAGTTTCGAATGACATATGACGTAAAAAGATTTTATTAGGAATGTGATTTGAGAAGTAAAGTTAAAGTGGAATCACAACGAATTATTTGCCAAAAACTACAATGGAATTGAAGAGTTCTCAATTTTTGCTGAAGAAGACTATGAGCTGAGAGTCATACATCGAATTCAGGAGTGCATTGCATGTGTATAATATACTTTCTTTACGACGATAAATCTTCATAAATGGCATAAAATTTCTGACGAAACGCTTCAAAAACAGAGTGGTTCTGAAAACTAATTTAAAAGAAACGAAAAGCACATCCGTTTAATAAATGACAAAGAATTGGAGCTATAAATGCAATTGAATTTCAGATTTGTCTGTTATCCTTAATATTTTTTATTCGCAGATGGCCAATGTTTTTATTTGTGTAAATCAATAATGTTTCGAATAATATTTGTTATTCATGAATAACGAATAGTAATTTGTATTGTGATTCATTATTCATGATTCGCATAAATTTCGCGCTAGTCTGGTGCTAAGTGAAGTGCATCGCACATGTGCAGACTGTAAATTCACAGTCTGTGTTCAAGTGAGTGCAAGCACGCAAATTTCTCAGGGCTTATGCGGCTATGCCAGCCGCGTTTACATGCGCTCACGCAGCTGTCGTTAGCATCGGTTATCTTCGGATACTTCCGCCAACGTTCACGAAGCGTATTAGCGCTCTCACGCGCACAACGTACACGCGTGCAGTCCACGCACATAGGCCACGGATTGCCGGGCTCTGAGTCCGCCATACTTTGCGAACGCTTGGCACCGTGCAGGGTCCAAAGGAAATCAATATATCAATGTAAAGGTACCCAATAAAGGTCTTAAGTTTGTCGTTTGCTGTCGAGAGCTCGTATGTATTTAAACAGGCAGTAAAGAATAATTAAAGTCGTCTGGAACAGTTACTTTCTCCCCGTCGGAAATAGCTGCTGGTGCTCGAAAGACCTGCAGAGTCACGTGCTGTGACGTGCTGTGCCTGTCTTTCTCTTGAGCATCGTGTCACTACACTGTGACATACGCCTCCTGGTAAGCTGCCCAGCTGCACTTGGCTAGGGTTAAACATGTGCCCAGGTGGTCAACTTTGCCTTAAAACATGTGCTCAGTTTTATTGTGTTTGTTATTGTTTTTGTACCAATGTGTTTGTTAGTGCAGTGTTGCTATGAATAATCCTTTGTGACTGGTGGTAGTATTCCTTTTCTCCAGCATGATGTTGGAAGACGACATTTTATGCCTCACCGACGAAAATGCTAATGTACACACATCCACAACTCATACTAAATCAGGTCAGTAGCTTGGAAAGTTAAAAGATGCAAACCAGAGGCTGTGGGCTCAGTCACATGCGCAAGATTAGCTGCGAATTGATGTGTTTTGGCAGTATTCAGGACCAGAAAGAGCAAAGACAATTAAAGAATTCAATAGTTTTGCTTCCCCAGAGCCAGAGACCACTGCTCTTCACTACCACATGTAGATTCTACTGATAATAAATAAGGCTTTCAGGAATGGGATATTTGTGTATGAATCATTCTATTTTATTATTTGAGGTTCCTCTTTTGTCAAACTTTTTCACATTTTCCCTGTTGTCTTCCCTTTGGAAGGTACGAGATTCGACTTCAGTTTTGACTGTCATGGTTAATGTGTTCGTTGGTTTCCTAAACAATTGCAGGTGAACAAGAAATGTGTAAAGGAGTTAGTTATTTTTCGACACTGGTGGCGGTGATTATATCAGGAAACTGGAACTGACTGTGCTGAGTAAGCAGTTGGAGTACCACTGATAGTCTACAGACGTCACCAAATTTGTTAAAAATTTCTATAGCGAGAATAACAGTCACTGTGAAAATTCTTAGTTTAAACTCCGCTTTTCAATCACACCAAAGAAATTGGATGTATGAATGTGGTGATCATATCTTGAGAATTCTTTTTTCCTAGTGTGTAGAATTATTTTTCCTTGAGCTGGACATGTTATCTGGGACAGAGACAAACTGCAATATCTCTGTAATGTGAAGACGAAATTAAGATCTGTCATTGACCAAAAGTAGTGTATGAGTGCTATTCAGAATCGTTTTATAATTATTATTTGTACTGAAATAGAAAATTGTGGAGCATGCATAATACTAGGGAGAAAAAGCATTTGGTAACAACGGCTCTGGCTCAGTTTTGTGCTTGAACAGAAAGAAGAATATTAGTGTGTAGTATATCTGTGTATGTTCTGGGGCATATTTCAAGTTTCTGCCGCTGGTTGGTGCCACAGTTGTGGCACTGCAAGGGCTGGTGGTGGTACAAAAAATGCAAGATGGCAGATGGCCTGAAGCTTAAACGTTGGTGGAAAATTTAAAAATCAAAGATGCTGATGGTAGGAAATTCAAAAAAATGGTGAGAAGTTCAAAACTCAAAGATCACAGAGGTGGGAAATTTAAAAACCAGTAAGTAATTAAAAAAGATAAAAAGGCAGAACAAGCTCACCTGAGCTAGAGGAAAAATTTAAAAAAAAATACAAAATGGTAGAACTATCTGAGTTGTGCTTTTTAGCCCACGCCCTCTCTCCCTTCTCACCAGCCAATCAGAGCATAATATAAAAAAGGAGTAAAAATGTCGATACATTACATTATTTATGTGACAATCAAATGTAAATGTGCGCCTGCATATACCTCTGTATTTAATCAGTGATATATTAAAATGATGTTTAAATATGTTATTAAGTAACATCATGAACGTTAAAGATAATTGCTTTCATGTACATATCTCTGTACTTAACCGGTGCTATGTTAAAATATGCAAAAAAGTAGTGCCAAGTTGCGCTATTTCCTTGAAAATAAAGGATATTAACGTACACACATATACATCTGTATTTAATTAGCATAACATTAAAATGATGCAAAAAGTTATTTCAAGTCACATTATCACTGTGAAAGTCAAAAATATTTACGCTCTGCTGTATAAAAACTGTCCATGAGCGAGTAGGACATGCACACTTAGGACCCTTTACAAACATAACTATATATGTAGGCAGCTCATCTATTCTGGTAATCGACGATCTCGACGATTTTTGCTTGTTATTGACAGTGGTAGTGCCAAGATATGGGTTTCTGAGATTGCAAGGCTTTCGAGAATGTTTCAATTTCAGTTCTGAAGTTAGATAACAAATGACAAAAGAAACATTTTTTTGTGTCACACAATTACAGATTAACAATTTGCTAGTTTTTCTCCTTTATTTGTTCAAAATGGTTTAAATGGCTCTGAGCACTATGGGACTTAACTGCTGTGGTCATCAGTCCTCTAGAACTTAGAACTACTTAAACCTAACTAACCTAAGGACATCACACACATCCATGTAATTAAGCTAGTATGAACACATCAATCATCATCTATTTTAATCAGCATAATAGATGCGTATTTACACTTCTTCAGAAAGTTAATGAGATTTTCCGTTTTTGATACAAGTTTATGGCTATTCCTTCATCTCCAGCAGTAGTGGTTCAGTAATTTTCTCACATTTTCTCCAACGCATGTCAACAACAGCAGAAGCGGAAAAGTTAGCGGACAAAAGCTTTCAACATTTCTGTGTTACCAGGAACATGAAATTCTTGATAACAAATGAGCCGAACATGACCGAATGCAGTTCGTTTGTGCTCTCCTACTAATAGAAATATCGATCCAACCTCTTTTTTTTTTCTTTTTTAGAATGCAGAATCTGGGACTGTTTATGGGTGCCAGATTTCATGTCTTTTGAATGTTTTGTATATTTTAAATGCTTCAAAACTGGTTTGATGTGGTTAACCACAGTTATCTTTAGAATGGATCTCATGTGGTTTGTATGCAACACAAACAAATATTAATATTTTAAAATTGATTTGATCTGGTTCACCATATTAATTTTAAAATTTAACGCAGACAAAATGCCTCCTCTGCTTTAGGCTGGAGGCCATAGTTGACTTACGAGCAGTTGAGTGTAATAAGATGGCAAAAAGCACACACACACACACACACACACACACACACATACACATGCACACACCTACATGAGATTAAGTGTAATGATAAGGTAGCGATACAGACAAAATATTTTAATTTAAATAATGGGACAGTACAAAGGCCACTTTGCTATAATATCGCTCAACAATTTGTTACAGGTTTGAGGCAATGGATTACAACTATTACAGCTACAGCTGTTTCAGTTTTCCTGAAACACAAGTTAATTGATAAGTTGTTAAATTTTTTTGTTACAGTTTTGGGAAAATTTGTTACAGTGACAGTTGTTACTGTTTTGCTGTAACATGGGTCAACTGTTATAGTTTTGATGTAACATGCAGTCAGAGTGCTATAGCTGTTGCAGTATTCTGTTACATTTTAGGACAAATTGTTACAATTGTTACAGTTACAGTTGTTACAATTTTTGTTTTGATATGAGTTATTTGTTACAGTTTTACAGTTTTTTATAGTTTTAGGAAAATTTGTTACAGATGTTATAGTTACACTCATTATAGTTTTGTTGTAACATGGGACAAAAGTTGTTCAAATGGTTCTGAGCACTATAGGACTTAACTTCTGAGGTCATCAGTCCCCTAGAACGTAGAACTACTTAAACCTAACTAACCTAAGGACATCACACACATCCATGTCCGAGGCAGGCTTCGAACCTGCGACCGTAGCAGTTGCGCGGTTCCAGACTGAAGCGCCTGAACCGCTCGGCCAATCCGGCCGGCAATATGGGACAACTGTAACAGTTTTTACAGTTATAGTTGTTTAGTTTTCGTGTAACGTGGAGTAAATGTTGTAGTGGTTACAGGTTTTTGTTACAGGTTTGGGACAATTTGCTACATAACATTTGTTACAGTTCTGATGTAACATGAGTTAGTTGTTACTGTTGTTTATTGCACTTCTGAGGCAGTTTTTTAAAGTTTTGCCAGCCCTTTTTTCTAGTTTTGAGGGCACTAACCATTTAAAATTTACTGGTTCCCATTTAATCATTTACCATTTGTCTTTTAACCATTCATTTTAAGTGCCCACAATTTCCCATTTGCCATTTACAGTACCATTTTATTACTATTTACCATTTTGTGTGTGTGTGTGTGTGTGTGTGTGCGTGTGTGTGTTTTGAGTGTGTGTGTGTGCGCCCGCGTGCGCGCACACCATTTACATAAATATCATTGCCTGCACAGAAGAAAAATTTTACTTGACACCATTATTATTCACAATTATATTGAGGAAGTACAGGGGTATCTAGGTATGTAATTTTTTTTTTACTTACACAGAACTAATGCAACTTGAAGTCATTATTTGCATACAACTGTGCACATAATTGCATTTAATATTACGCTGATTGTATACAGATCTATGTATGTATCGGTCAATATCTTTGACTTTCAAGGAAAGAAAGCAAATTGGCGCCATTTTATGCACCAATTTTTTATAACAGTGACCATATACAGAACCCTTTGACTTTCTAGGGAATAATATACGTTTGCATCATTTTAATGTAACACTGTTTAAATGCAGAGGTATGCACCAAGCAGTTGTAACAAGAAATGGATAGGAATGGGGTGCACCAGAATAGGTCAAACAAGTGAGAAGGGCATAATGTTGATTTTATTATTGACTCCAGTTTACAAATTAGTTCAGTACACTGTAGTCGAAGAGGTGTTGCATCTGTAAAATAACAGTTGTTACAGGAGTTCTGGTGGAATCTTAGCAACATGTTCCTGTATACTGGTCTTCAAGTTAAGCATACTGAACGTATCCCTGGTAAATGCGTCTTTGAGATATCCCAGAGCCAAATGTAACACTGATTAGATCAGTTGATCTTGCAGGCGATGCATCAGGAAAACCTCTGTAGACAATACGTTTAAGGAAGGTTGCATTAAGCAGATCTTTCACTGGGCGAGCAGCATGAGTTACTGCCCCATCTTGCATGGAAACAGTGGTGTACACCCAGTTGTTCCCTTCCAAAGTAGGAATTACAAGCAGAAGTCCCAGTATACCTGACAGGCCCTCAGGGTATATTCTCTGTGAAGAAAGAACCAAGAATAGAGGTGACTGTGCATCCACACCACACAGTCGCATTTGGCAAGTGCAATGGCTCTTCATCCACAACGCACGGCTTAACAGTGCCCCAAATTCGGCAGTTCCTGTATTCACTATACCATGTAGTGTAAAATGTACATCACTCCACAGAATATTGCTTGACCACACGTCATCAACTCCCATCCAGGCCAGAAACCGAAAAACAAATTCAGAACATTGCTGTGGATCATTAGGTTTGAGAAGCTGCACCACCTGGATGTTCTATGGCCACCAGCGTAAATACAACGCAAAACTTTCTGTGCTGTTGACCACGCGATGGACAATTCTCGTGACAATGCATGAGCACTAGCACTGCCCGTGGCATGTGCTGCATGGTCAGTTACAGCAACAGCAACCTTGTCAGTAATTCTCAACTAAGTAGGATGGCCTCTTCTTCCAGGTGCCACAAGAAGCTCACCTGTGTTTCCAAATTTCACTATCATCTTCTTTCAACCATTTAATGAAATCGGGCCTCTCCTCAGACCAATCAGTCGGTGATATTCTCTCAATGCAGCTTTGTAATTGCTGCCATTCAATAAAATAGTCTCTCTTCTCGAAAGCCATATTGTTCACTCATATTATGGCTTGTCAAATGACAGCGTGGATGTAATATCATTATACGCTACACAAAACACAAGTTCATGTCAGTATAAAATGCCAGAAACTTCTTATGGCAGTTTCTAGTGCGTGTTTGTTCACATGATTCTAAAATCAGTCACTGAACAGAAACACCGATCGGGAAACATCATGTGTTCCTAGGTACATTTTCCTCTAGATACAATACCCTAACATAATTTTCACACACTGCTACCCAATAAGAAGAAAAAGAAAAAAGAAAGGAAAAAGCTTGTGATTCTTAATTCGAGACTACCGATGAATTATAATAACACTTAACAAATACTTCTTTAAAATTCATCTTATGTGCAAGGAGACACATAATTAGCACACAATTAAACAAGCAGCTCAGTCTAACAACAATAATAATACTAAAGAAAACTTCTATATCTAAGTATGTTCTGGTGCATAGTTCAAATTTCCACCACTAGTCAGCACCACAGTCGCGCTGCTGCAGTCGCTGGTGGTAGCAGAGTCTTAAGAAACCTAAGATGATGGATGGAAGGAAATTTTAAAAATTGATCAGAAATTAAAAATCAGTGCTAGGAAATTTTTAAAAATATGGGAAATTTTAAAATAAAATTTGGCAGTGAGAGAAATTTAAAAATTGTCTGGAAATTTAAAGATTCATTATTCAGGATTAGCCCACTTGGGCTAGTGAGAAAATAAAAATCTAAAAAATAGAAGAACTAATCCAGTTGTGCTTTGCACCCCATGCCCCCCTACCACTCTTCTCGAGCCAATCAGAACACAGTATTAAAATAAATCCTAAAATTGTGTGAAGTTACATTATTTACGAGAAAGTCAAAGATAAGTGTCCATACATACCAGCTGTTATAATTAATGTTGCAACAACTCACAGAGGTCCAGTGTGGGCTGTAATTATTATATGGTAACGAAACATGGCAGATGTGATAATGCATTTACGTGGAACTGATTTACGCTGGAAAAAAATAGTTCCAATTTTGGCCAGCAGGTGCAAATCTGGTGCTGTGTACTGTTTTTTGTTGTGACATATAAGCGTGTACTTTGTGTAGCGTTTGTAAAAATGGCTGTGCAGCATCTTGTACCCTGAAGTAGTATAAGGTCTTCTACCAATGAACACGCAATATTTACAAATGAACTAGGTTTCTTTAATGTGTTAATAGTTTTCATGCCTTGAATTGGAAATTTGTGTTAGTTGCTAATAGCTTCTATTTCAAACCATTTTTAATAACACTTCTTCCTAATTTGATTTCACTTATTGATTATTCACATGAAGTAGAATGATAATGTAATACATTGATGTAATATATGTTATAATACATATAATATCAAATACAGTATTGACAATACTTTATCGACTGAAACACTTTTAAATTTTACAGAATTTTTTTTTCCAGGTACATGACCATGTTGTAGGTTGGAACAGTTATTACTATTTGGATAAGCGCTACTTTTCCGGAGTAATTTTTGTAGTTTCAAAAAAAGACAACAGCACACATAAAGCGAATGCTATCATTCCAAGATGGAATGAGAAAATGTATGAAGTTTGTACGCAGGAAAGGCTAGAGGTGCGTTTCAACGTAGAATACTCTCCTCTGTTAGGTTACAACTACACCTATTGGCTTCGTTTTTGGAGTATCACCAAAAGTTGTACATCCACGTTTAAGCTTCTTGCATCTTAACTTGTCGGTCACGTTAGCACCTCGTACGCGATTTGCTTTGCAGATGCACTTCACTGTTCCAGAAGCTTTCCACTCATCTTCTCTAAGATTGATTCCATGTGATCGTCCTCCTTCATATAGGTTCTTTCTATTACATCTAAGTATATGACGTGACATATTCAAGATGTTCATCCCTAATGTCGTCATCGGATACTACTGGCTTCTCTCTTTTTGCTATAGATATTGCATTCCATTTATCCTCATTTAAAGAAGGCTGCCATTCATTATATCAGATAGAAATTTTGTCCAAATCTTCCTACCCTCCCTGCGGATAGACCAACAGTGGTACTTACCAGTAGACAACAGCACTGTTAGGTAATAACCATACAGAGCTGCTGATAAATTGTTTACGCAAACTGCTTATATTAGAGCAATTGACACAGTGCCCCACTGCAGGCTGTTAACGAAGGTTCGAGTATGTGGAATAAGTTCTGAAGTATGTGGGTGGCTCGAAGACGTCTTGAGTAATAGAACCCAGTATGTTGTCCTCCACGGCAAGTGTTCATCAGAGACAAGATCATCGTCACGAGTGCCCCAAGAAAGTGTGATAGGACCGCTGTTGTTCTCTATATACATAAATGATTAGGCGGCTAGGGTGGGCATCAGTCTGTGTTGTTTGCTGATGATACAGGGGTGTACGGTAAGTTGTCGAAGTTCAGTGATTGTAGGAAGATATAAGACGACTGAGACATAATTTCTAGTTGGTGTGATGAACGGCTGCTAGCTCTAAATGTGGAAAAATGTAAGTCAGTGCGAAGGCGTACAGACAGTCGATTTTTCCCTCGCTCTATTTGCGAGTGGAACAGGAGGGGAAATGATAAGTAACGGTACAGGATACCATCCGCCGCGCACCGTACGGTGGCTAGCAAAGTATCTATGTCGATGTAGACGTAGGGACCCAAGCAGATACGCCTCTTCGTGGCACACACGATGTTACTTTCGTTTCAGTTGGGCATTATCCGTCCAGTATAAAGTATTAGGATCTATTAATAAATTACTCAGAGAACCAATCGCATATTTGCGAAGGCAGTCCTTGCGATGTTGGTTAGCAGTCGACTATGTGGTACTACGTCGAAGTATAACGATAGTAACTGCTACTAATTTCCTTTAAGTGATCTACGTAACTTGATGTTACTATTCGGTTAAGACTGTTATATGAAATGTTAGTATTGCCGTAGTTGAGCTGTACGTCCTGTTCTATAGGGGTCTACAAGCAAGCAAACATTTGTCATTTCTCTACACTTCGTCAACTCGTTTTACCGAGGTTGCGGACACATATCACAAATACCACACACAGAATGAATACATGTAAGTTATTCACACAAGTAGATAAATTGAATACTAATACTAGAGAGTAAGTGTCGATGCGATAATAAATGACCTTGTAAATATGAGTAGGCAGTGTTTCAAAGTAGCAGTAAAGCGAAGAAGCAGACTAGCTCCAATAATTTTGTAAAACCCGTTCCTTACACTTTAGTTTTGTAATGTCTGCACAGTAATGAAATAATAAGACAAGTGTCTTGAATGTAAATCACTACGTCAACACCCTTCGTTACGTGAAAAATTATAAGTCCTTGCACTGAATTGGTCATTTATAGCACATACGTAATCTTAATCCGCTGGGTTACTGCGAGAGAATTATAAAAGTGATAAATCGAAAGGTGTTAAGAACACCTGTGACACACTTTAAAAGTTTGTACTCGGGAATTTTGTGTTGACAAATGCCGGTTAACATCTGAGAGTGTGATTGCATAGAGGTGTTTTTTACTGCTCCCTACCTGGGATGAATGCTGAGATATCTTCTGTGCCGACGCTCCGTTGTCTCATTGATCGCCGGTCTGGAGCAAATGTAGCGATGCTAAATCCCATAAATGATATGGAGAGACTCCAGAACCTAATAACATTGCGACGTCTATATTGAAGAGTCACAGCGTCAAAACACGTAAAAGGAAGAAATCGATTTTAACTGCTCCACCATAAAACGTCGCAAGACACAACCGACCACTAATCATAGGAAACACCACACAATATTAACTTTGGACAGCTAATAAACATACTCTTTATTAAGCAGCTAGCTTATTTATTCTTACTTTAAAATGAAGTCGAACAGTACTCGACGCTCAGCCCGTAGATACAATACCAATCATGACAGCATCTAACCACGTAACACAGTTTCTACACCGATGACAATAGTACACTGTAATTGTCTCGGCAGCTTAATATAGGTCAGAGTCTCTCTTCGAATGTAAATTACAGACATATATCTATTTCGGTATACCCTAGGATGATTTCTGGCATAGCTGAATTATTCCAGTTTACCACCGGCCGTCGCTGACACGTTCTGAGGCTATAGTATGTTCAAAATGTATTTTGTCGTTTTCTAAGATGAACCTTCCCCAATGTCTTCTTTGTACCAAATCTTCTTCCTTTGTTTTTCCCTCCTCTTGCGATCTTCTTCTCTTGCGAACTCACCTTACTTTCTAAATTATTGGTTCAAATGGTTCTGAGCATTATGGGACTTAACATCTGAGGTTATTAATCCCCTAGACTTAGAACTACTTAAACCTAACTAACCTAAGGACATCACACACATCCATGCCCGAGGCAGGATTCGAACCTGCGACCGTAGCAGCCGCATGGTTCCGGACTGAAGCGCCTAGAACAGCTCGTTCACAGCGGCCGTCTAAAATTATTGGTTATTACAAGCCACAGAATAAATATATCTCGAATACATTTGTCGCCTTACCTCCCTGCATTATTAACAATAAGCACTAATATTAATTCTTCATTCTAATGAAACAGAATAAATATATCTCGAATACATTTGTCGCCTTACCTCCCTGCATTATTAACAATAAGCACCAATATTAATTCTTCTACCGTGCAGAGATCAAGAATTATAATGAAATTACACATACATGTAAAACACACAGATATACATTACATAAAGTTACCACAACACAATAAATACCTAATGTGAAGAAAAACAATACAGATATGATGAAAACAAAGCCTGGGTTTAATTGGGTCGTCACAGAACGTCTTCCGGAAATCTAAGAAGACGTAACCTACTCTACCGTATCTTCCTTCGCCGTCGGCGTTGTCGTGGTTACCGTGAGACACCGTTATACCAAGAGGAAAGGCGCGTCGATCTTAGAGCATGAGATATGATGACCTTAAGCCATTGACAACACACAACGGTCACGGTAGCACCTGATTCCAGAATAGCTGCAGTAGTTAAGATCTACGAACTATCCCCTGTTGACCAGGTCCCCAAAACTTAACTCGTAACGAGATCCCTTCAAAGCAAATTGTCATAACGATCGTCTATACAGGCTTCGTACAACGAGAATAAATGTTACGGTTTATGGAATAATAACAGATACGACCAAACTGTCTTGTCTCTTCTGCTTTATTTAACATAACTTCGTTCACAGTTTCATTTCGCATTCACCACTCATTCACCGAAACCCTTTGATGAACAGTTTTGGTTGCTTAACACCAACAGTCAATGATAATGATACAGCTTTTCTCCTTTTTATAAATTGAAGCCCGCTCTCCGTGATATAATAAAAAAAAACGGTCTCAATACCGCGTCCCTCGTGAGATGCGAATAGACTTATCCCGGAATTGATCACCCTGTAGGTGTACTCAATTTAATGACCACACTTCACTGTCCGCTATTTCGCTTAACTGAATGTCCATTTGTTAGTCTGATTATACACTGTAGCTATTTAAAATTCGCCCCTATATTTTTCACAACGCACAATTAGCACTTCGTTACTTTTTTTCTTTTTTTTCTTCTTCTAAGAGTAAACGGAAAGAAAAAGACGCCGTTCATCGGCTTAGTCGATATAAAGCAAAACACCTTAATATGCCCAATTTTACCTCTTCTTATAGGATCGGCTACCTTACTCATTAATTTATTACATATTATTTCCAATAACGCTAAACAGGTATCGCCGTTATATTTTAATTGTATTCAAAAGCATGTTACTACTATTATGACCGACCAAATCGTAACAAATCGCCCGGCGTGCGTTTTTAACGATAACTTTACGCTATTCAAGTTCCGTTACAGCTGTCTTGACTCGTAATGTTACACTACCTACACATCTGCGTCGTTAAAGAACTTTATTTTTGAGAAAGAATGTGTATGTCTTTCCAAAATATCTTCCTCCTCTGGGTTTCCACAGATTACCTGTCACTGTTCCCGTTTTTACTGACAATGTAATGCATGCAAGGTGAGAAGTTGCTTTCATTGCTCTGGGTGAAATGCAAGGGGTTTCTGATCAAGCTCACCAACCTGCAGTGTTCTATAGATGTCACTTGCTCAGAAAACAGCACATAGATCGTAGATCCGTTGTAGCGGGGAACTGATACCACTTAAATGACTGATTCTTACACTGTTATGGGTGCCACTCGTATTTATTCTAGCAGAACACGAGAAACTGCAAAATATAAACTTTATCCTCCGTCTTTTTAACCATTTCACAAGTTCCCTCTCTAAACACCGATAATTATTCACACATTTACTTGTACTTTTGACTGTTATAGACTCAAAATTTCTTTGTATAATGTAAATACAACCGACCGCATTAGACATTTCTTCCGTACCAAACGACTGTTGTTACCGCTTGAGCCCGCCTTTTAAGCGGAACGCGAAGATACCCGAAGTGCTTCGTCTGCGTTTTCATTTAATATTTGTTCTTAGCTTTCTTTATTTATAAGAATTTTGAAATGCGTGAGTGACAGCCTGCTGTTTAGAGATGCCCATATGTAAATGTCAGCGATATTTAACGGCATAATTTTTTAATACTAAGAGGGAAAATTATCGTTTTGACGCACTGTCTCCGAATACAACTGCCAATCACAGTGATGGACTATAGTTCGGGCAGGCTTTCCCACGAAAGGCGTACTGATCATATCATCTGGTACTGGTACCTCACGGTACATATTACGTCATCTGCTTAATGCTGCTCCTCAACTGTTCTGAGAAGAGAATCTTGGGTCTATACGTGATGCCTGCTAAAGCGAGAAATATGACAATATACTGCCTGCAAAATGTCAAGCATGAATAAAGCATACTGCGGTTCACACGAGTGGCTTTTCCTAAACTCGTTCTGATTTATTGAGACAAGCTTGCTTCTACCCAGTAATGCCATAATGTTTGTAAAACATGTACCGAAATAACGAAACTAAACTTCACTGATTTTAGTGTAAACTGCAAATATTTGGGGTGATGACAGTAAAATATTAATGACCAGTATTGCCTCATCAAGACTTCCAGAGCTCTTCGTCACGACAAAAAGTAGTTACTTAAAAGCATTGGCACGAAACTGGACAGAGGAAGAGAGATACGGGTAACAGGGAAGTTTGGGACTAACAGAAGGACGGAATCAGAGGCAAAGAACTATAGAAGACAAATTGTAGTTGTAGAAAGACACTATAAAAATGTTTCTTGGCTATAGCTCGTTCTCGAAACAGTAATAACTAACTGCGCTGTGTATAAAGTGATTTAGTAAGATATTAAAGTTAAAAGATTTTTACAGTATATGACGAAAAAACTATACTAGACATCTGAGTGGTTAGTACCTGATGTTTCTAATTTGTCGGGCGGGCATACATCATCACAAAGTACTTACGGGTTAAAGGTTGAACCTCGGTTACTCTGGCTGGGTGTCATATAGCTCGTTCAGATATTGCAAAAGCTGAGAGATGAAGTGGTACGGGCGGCTGGACGATGTTACGGCATGGTAGCAGTGTTAGATGACATTGCATTGGTTTTCGACTCTGACTGAAAATCTAACTATGCCGTCCATGAGATTGTATACACGTACAGTAGGATCCTTCCAAACTCATATAGGTCAAATACTTTTTCAAACTAACGCTGGATTTTAATGGACAAATTAACCACTAATAAGTATTTTAGGAAAAATTACGAACTGGTGTAGAAGCAGGAGGTTGGATACAAAAATAGTAATTAAGGTGTAAGCAGAACACGTGCTAAACACGCTCCCCTATAAATTACTGGTGCCTTTCTTCTCTGCTACTTTTTTCTGGTACATGTTTATTTTCAAAACAGCGACCAAGATAATCTTTAATTAACGCGGCTGCTCGTTATATTAATTATGCTGATAATTTTATAGCATATCTTCGTCGGATACATGTAGTTTTCACTTTTCTTAAGCCCGCAAATAAGTCATAAGGCTGGCTGAATTTATTAAATTACAGCAAGTGTTTCGTATCCCCGTCTCACGCAGCGTGGTAACGATCAATTAATTCCGATTCAGCCTGTAAATGAACTGAGATCTGAGATAGGCTACTGGTCGACCAGGCATAACAGATCGGATCGCACGGCCCGCGCTTGTCGCCGAGTAATTAGCTCTGCATTCTAGACAAGCCATTAACCTCGTTCGATGGCATGCCCGCTGTGTGATGCATAAAAATAGCTAAATGAGGTCGAACCGTTACTTTGCAGTCAGGCATAACATTTTCAAAGTGCTAGTGTTTTTACTCTGATGGATCGTGCCACAAGCGCCGTGACTGAATAGCCGTTGGCAGAAAATTACGGGCCTACTCTAAACGTTTGATGTGGATTAAGTTGTTACATACACATATATCAAAGGGCAGAAAAGTGAGACCACCAAACAGCACAGGAGTGAAATCTGGCGACGCTTACATTTTTCTTCACTTTTTCGAAAATACACACTTCCTAACGTTTACTTGTGTATTCTTTTCACAAAACTGACAATGTTTTGGGAGACGTTCTTATTTATGATTCTTATAGTGCCCACATGTTCACTTTATTCCTGCAGTTCATCGTATAATATCAGTAAGACCAGCTATATAGACAGAACTCGATCATTATTGGCAAAATTTAGGATGGTGTTTCGGGATATTCTCTGAGTATTTTGGTATAAATGACACATGTCATCCTTTCGTTCGTTATAAAGTAATTGATTTTGTCCGATTTCTTACCACTACTTGTCTTGATACTGAAAATATCTGTAAGCAGTGCAAGTAACGACGATCTGCACGATGTGTCTTGTTACAAACAAACTTGTTCCAGATGTGCTGTTCCAGATGTGCTTTCCCGACGTAGTAACTGCTTCAATGGATCAAGGGCGTCGCATCTGATAATGTTGCGGAAGCTCCACAATATTTCAACAAGACAGCTGGTTGTCATCTTCAGGTGCTGACTGACGTGTTGCTGCAATAGCTCGCCAATATACAGGGTGTCCCATTTATCTTGACCACCCTAAATAGCTCTTTGTCCAGATGCAAATTGCAAAATGCTTCAAGCAAATGTTCTATAGCCATCAGGGGGACATCAATCAGTAAGATTGCCTTAGTTGTAGCTTTATTTTTTTACAAAGATATGAAGAGCAGTATGACTTTTTTAAATGACACCTTGTACTTTTTCTTCGGTAATTCATTTCCTCTCCTAAAGACCTATTCAAAAATGTATCACAATGTACCATTCACTGAAACACAACGTTATTAATTACATAACACAACATTGACGTTGACGCTCCCAGCGCTTAGTGCGGGTACTCGAGGTAATGGAACACATGCACATGCTGACGTTGGCAGAGGACAAATGTAAATGTAAGTAGAATGCAGACCTGTCATTCCGTCATCCATCGCCAGTTGATGAGTTGTGTAGGTAGAATGTACACCAACGATGAGAAGGTAGAAATGCTACTTATCTATGGGGAATGTAAGTTAGCAGAACAGTAATTGCAATACTGTTTTCTTATGTGCGGGTATATTTAGTACAGTAGTTTAGTCCTTTTAAATACTGTTGTGTAGAGTAGGCATACAGTAAAGACTGTCCTTCCTACAAACTGCATTGACATAACGTTTCTTTTATTGTTGTTGTTGTTGTTGTTGTTGTTGTTGTTGAAGGTAGGCGAAATGCTACCCAGGCAGCGGAAGTGTGCAGACAGCGATATCCGGACAAGGACCCACCTTCCCGACGGATGTTGTCTTGTTGCGACGCTTCAGGAAACGGGAAGATTCAGCTGACGACAACGCAATCGC
The DNA here is from genome assembly GCF_023864345.2 of Schistocerca serialis cubense. Lineage (NCBI taxonomy): Eukaryota > Metazoa > Arthropoda > Insecta > Orthoptera > Acrididae > Schistocerca > Schistocerca serialis. Next base: position 914,454,161 of record NC_064638.1, read on the forward strand.
CGTAGCATTCGCACAGACGAAGTTGCCGAAGTTACCTTTCTCGCTTCCCTTGCTATGAATCCTCATGTGAGCACACGACAGCTTGAACACGAGATTGGCATTCCTAAAACCAGTGTACATCGTATTCTTACACGTCATCGGTTCCATCCTTACCACGTACACCTACATCAGGAATTGTATGGGAATGGTTTCCGGAATGGTGTACAGTTCTGTCAGTGGGCACAGCAGCCAATTCTCGCCAACACGAACTTCTTCTCCAGTGTTCTATTTACCGATGAATGTTCCTTCTCAAACAAAGGACAGGCATTATTGGTCCAGCGACAACCCACGATGGCTTAGACAGGTGGAACATCAGCGTCAATGGAGAGTTAACGACTGATGTGGGATTCTTGGTACTACAGTTATTGGCCCTTATTTCATAAATGGTAGTCTAAACGGCACAGCGTATGCCAACTTCCTCAGGCGAAATCTTCCTCCTCTTCTGGATGAAGTGCCGCTAAGAACCAGAATGCTTATGCGGTAGCAACAAGATATATGTCCAGCAAATAATGCCGCGGTGGCCGGGCGGTTCTAGGCGCTTCAGTCCGGAACCGCGAGATTGCTACGGTCCCGGGTTCGAATCCTGCCTCGGGCATGGATGTGTGTGATGTTCTTAGGTTAGTTAGGTTTAAGTATTTCTAAGTTCTAGGGGACTGATGACCTCAGATGTTAAGTCCCATAGTGCTCAGAGCCATTTGAACCATTTGAACCTTGCGTGCACGTCGTGTTCTGAACCGAAGGTATCCTGCCAGATGGATTGGTCGAGGAGAAACAGTTACTTGGGTTGTTAGGTCTCCTGATTTAAATTCTCTGGACTTTTTTATTTGGGGACGCATTAAAGGCGTTGTCTGTCGTGACATTCCAACAACTCCAGAGGACATGCATGGACATATCGTGCTTGCTTGTAATTCTCTCCAGCAGGGAACGAGTGCACCAGTATATCGGTGTCCAGGGTTGCCACTTTGAGCACCTTTGAATGTTCTACTCCTGGGCAGTGGTACAGGAGAGTCAAAGTCAATTTTGTGTTATGTTTTTACTTGGTTTTCATTTGTTTTCTGGTATCTCCAGCAAGTGGACGAGTTTGTGATCCCAGGCCCAAAGTAAGTGTAGTGTTACGTAATTAATAACGTTGTGTTTCAGTGAATGGTACACTGTGATACATTTTTGAATAGGTCTTTAGGAGAGGAAATGAATTACCGAATAAAAAATACATGGTGCCATTTAAAAAATTTCATACCGCTGTTCATATCTGACCTGATCAATAGAGACACGGGATTTCAACTCAGCAAGGTATGGGAACCAGCACTGGCGATACCAAGGCATCGTCGGCCGCAGTCGAACGAAGTCGAGTCAACACGGATGGAGAATCAAAGTCCGCACATTTAAACTGGACGCCAACACTCTGACCACATGCTCGCTAGGCCGCTATTTGCGGCCGCGCTTTTCCCGCATCGCGAATGAGAAGCCCGTAGCCCGTTTGTACGCGGGGGCACTAAATGTCGCCGTGCTCTATGATTCTTCTACGATGAAGTAATACCGTAGCCTTAACCCTTGGCGTCTGCGCTCTTCTAGCGAGTCAGCGTATACATTGCAGCAACACATCAGTAAGCCCCTGAAGGTGACGAGCAGATGTCTTTCTTTAAACATTGTGCGGCTTCCACAACGTTATCGGACGCGACGCCCGTTAACCATTGAAGCACACTTGTCCCAATCAGGCACAATACTTTCTGGTGACAATAATAATCTCACTTTACTATTCCCCCACACGTTTGCATTCATTAATCTCCTTGTGATATTTTTGTATTGTACCTTTGAAAATTCTATGGCTCACTCGCTGATGTCTCAATTTAGAATTCAAAATGGGAGCACTAACATTGGAACTTAGTTTATTTGTTGTAAAGATATTTTGTGTTGAATTTGTAAATCTGCAATCTTCGTGATAACTTCGCATGTGGCAAATAAATTTTGGTGTGTGTGTGTGTGTGTGTGTGTCTGTGTGTCTGTGTGTGTGTGTGTGTGTGTGTGTGTGTGTGTGTGTGTGTGTGTGTGTGTGGTGCTTTGCACAATATGATGATGTACAAATTATATAAGTGCTGCACGTATTTTGGAATATTTGAAAAATACAATCCTGCAACTTCGCAACAAAATCGCGCGGAATTTTCAGTGGCACCAACACACCAAGAATATTTCGCCACGGTGGAAGAACAAAAATCCAAAACTGACGATTATGTAAATTGTATCATGCAAATCATGTGAACAGCCGTCTGATGATGAACTAGTCAGTTCGGAACCTGTTACGGCGCTATCTGCTTAAATAAATAGCAGTATTAATAGTGGCTGCTTGCTGTCTTCCTCTTTGTAAGAATCAACTTACATTAATTGTACGCAGCCACGGTCTCACTATGTCAATTTTAGACAAAATAGCATTAGTCCTTTCTTCTTCTTCTTTCGATTTCGGCCATCTTTGGACCACGTTCAACAATTCACTTGCCCGGCTTTTTGATCTTTTTTTCTCTCTTCCCAATATTTCCTCATCATTTTCGAGTGGTTCCTCCTCCGCTCTTCCGACCATTTCCTGTTATTATTCTTTAGTTTCGTTTCTTCTGGAAAACACTTAATTTCGTTCACTATTTGTCTAAACTTTTCCCTGTCCCTGATTGACTCACGGGTGACATTAAAATAGGCCAAATCCTTTTTCACCATCTGTATCCATTTATTGTTGGTTTTTTCGTTCCTGTTACTATGTTCAAACACTTTTCTTGTTAGTCTGTTTCCATCCATCCTCGACAGGTGACCATAAAACGTTAGTCTGCGTTTACGCATTGCCTCACTCACTTTCTCAATAGTTTTGTATATTTCCTTATTACTCTTTAGCTTGTATTCTTCTCCAATCTTTCTCGGTCCTAATATTTTTCTCAAAATTTTCCTTTCTTTCTTTTCCATGTTTTCTATTTCCCCCTTTTTGTTAAGAGTTAGGCACTCCGATGCATACAGGCATTCTGGTCTAATGACAGTTTTATAATGTCTTAATTTAGCTTGAATCGAAATGTTTTTTTTGTTATATATGTCTTTGGTTTTTTGAAAAGCAAATTCCATTTTCCTTGCTCTCGCCTGGTTTGCACTCTTGTCTAAACCATTCACTTGAATTATTTCACCTAAATACTTAAATTTTTCTACTCTCTTAATATTGCCGTATTTAGTAATAAGATTTTTCTTGTTATTTCTATGATTAGACATATACACGGTTTTTTCAAATGAAATCTGCAGTCCAGCTCTGGCCGAAACTTCTTGTAGTTTCTCCAGGTAGTTCTGAGCTATTTCTTCGTTTTCTGTAATTATTGCCAGATCGTCTGCAAAAGCTAAACAGTCCACTTCTATTTTTTCTTTTTTTGTTCCAATTCTGATGTCATTCTTGGTGCCTTTGAGTTCTTCTTTCCATATTCTCAACATCTTTTCCAGTACGCAGTTGAAGAGGATTGGGGATAAACCATCACCTTGTCTAACACCTGTTTTAATTTCGAACTTCCTTGAAATTTCACCCATAAATTTAACTTTGGCCTTACTGTTTGTTAGCGTCTGTCTGATAATTTGAATTGTTTTCGTATCGACCCCAAATTCTTCCAATACTTTCAGTAATGTTTCTCTATCTACCGAGTCGTATGCTTTTTTGAAATCTACAAATACTATTGCAAATCTCTGGCCTCTTGAGATTCTGTAACGAATTAGTGTTTTCAGGTTAAATATTTGTTCAACACAGGATCTACCTTGTCTAAAACCTGCTTGATATTCACCTATTTTTTTATCCAGAACTGGCTCCACGATTTGAAGTAATTTCCTTGACAAAATTTTGTATCCTACTGGTAGTAGCGAGATCCCTCTATAATTATTAACATTCATCTTATCCCCCTTTTTGTGTAGTGGGTGTATCAGGGCACACTGCCAGTCTTCAGGAATTCTTTCTTCGTCCCAGATCTTCTTAAACATATGTTCCAAAACTTGTGGGAGGTTGGTATCCATTATTTTTAGGATTTCTGGTGCTATGGAGTCTTCACCTGGGGCTTTATTGTATTTTAGACTGTGTATTATGTGTTTTATTTCTTCAGCGTCTGGAGGTTTTGACTCGGTATTAGTATTTCGGTGGTTTTCAAAACTCATTTTATCTTTGGGTGGTTCACAATTTAGTAGATTCTCGAAATATTTTGCTAATATTTCACAATTAGTCTTGTTTGTCAAACCTAGCTTGTTCTCTTCATCTTTAAAACATAAATTTGGGGATTGGTATTTGGTTAGCTGTTTTCTAAAAGTTTTGTAGAAATCTCTAGAATTATTTCTTTTAAAGTCTTCCTCAATCTGTTCTAGGTTATCCTGAAATTGTCTTCTTTTTTTATTACGGAAAAGCTTAGCTGTTTCTCTTCTCTGGATTTTAAAATTGTCAAGATCTTGGGGATCTTTTGTGGAGTTCCATTTCTGCCACAATTTTTGTCTCTTCTCCAGGTTCTCATCACATTCATTGTCCCACCATGGATGTCTTCTTACTCTTTTCACGAGACAATTTTCTTTTGCTATTTCAACTATTTCGTTTTTGATCTCCTCCCATTCCGCTTCCTTATTTATTGTGGATATGCCATCGCTATCTTTGTGCAATGCTCTTTGAAACCGTTGTTTAATTTCTTCATTTTTTAACGTTTCTGTGTTATATTTTGGAATTTTGTAAAAGGTTTTCTTCTCTTTTCGAAATGGGAGTGGTCTGAATTTAATCGTAGTCAAATAGTGGTCTGAATCAACATCAAGGCTTTTCAGCACTTTAGTGTTTTGAATTTCTTCTTGACAATGAAGTGAGATAGCCACATGGTCAATTTGGAATTCTCCGAGAAGTGGATTTGGTGATCTCCATGTTTTAGTTTTTCGGCTCAGCTTTTTGAAATGTGTTGTCATTATTTTCAAGTTGAAATGCCTACATACCTCTATAAGCCTTTCTCCATTTTTTGAAGTTCTTTTGTGACCTGGGAAGAGGCCTACTGTTCCATAGTATTTTTTCTCCCTTCCTATTTGTGCGTTAAAATCGCCTACTAACATTTTTATGTTCTTCTTTGAGCATCTATCCAGTTCCATTTCAAGTATCTCCCAAAATTCTTCAATTTTCTCCGGGTTATTTTTGTTGTCCTGGTTTATGGGTGCATGGCAGTTGATTATAGAGTATCCTTTGTTTTTACATTTAATCTCAAGAATGGATAGTCTCTCAGAACTCGAGTAGAAGTTAGTAACTGAATCTAAAATTGAGTGATGTACCAGAAATGCTGTTCCCAGGTATGGCATTTGTTTCATTAAGATTTTACCTGGTTTTCCTTTAAATAAACGATAGTTTTCAAAATCTAAAGCAGTTTCATCTAAAAACCTTGTTTCTTGTAATGCACATATTAAAATTTCTTTCTGGTTCAGCTTTTCAATCAATAGTTTCAATTTTCCTACTTTAATTAGAGAGTTTACATTTAGGGTTGCAAACATAGTTGCTTTCTTAAATTTCAGTGTTGAGGGCTGCATACATGTTGGTTGGGGTCCTCCAAAATCCTTTGACCCCTTTGCATTGTTTCTACGAACAACGGAGGATTTGCCATTCGGTCTACCTCTTGGAGTAGTGTCTATCTTTGACGACGTTCCCATCATGCTTTGCAGTAATTGTTGGATAATAAATTGGGGGATCGGGTTGCCCCGAATCCGAAATTAAAACCAAGGTAGTAAGCCCTGGAGTTAGCTCTTCCGCTCTCTCTGCCGTTGGGAAATTGTTCCTCTTCCGCCATTGAGACCGTTGGCTGGGTTTCACCTAGTAACCCTAGGCAGGGGCCCTATGACAGGGTGCTACCATCTGGAGCCGGACGGACCCTGGTTTTTTTACGAGGTTGTTACTCCTCCCCCTCCACACTTCCCCATCCTCTTGTTTTTAGATGGGCCCGGGCTTGGGACCGGCTTGCGGCGGAGTTGCATTAGTCCTTTATTAATTGCAATCAATCCAAACAGAAATACACGCTTAGCTGGATGCGCGTGCGATCAACAAAGTCATCGTGCCAGTTCACACAAAACCAGAAAATCTGGAAGAACAGCTGCAGAAATTTTTAGGGGTAAAGTACTTATCGACTGTGGATTTACAGAATTCTTTTTGGCAGTTACCGTTAAGCAACACATGCAGTGTAGCATCTTTAGTTGACGAGTCGTGCACATTCACAGCTCTCGTAAAGATAATTGTTTAATTGAGCAATAACAATTAAGGCAATTTTACATTGTAATTAAGTTAATTAATATCTACTGTAAGCTATCAATTTAATGTGTCACATTTTTTTGCGTATTTCGTGAAAAAAGAAGACATTTAATAGGCGCGAATTTTGGACTAGGATTTGTTTATGTTGTCATATACTGTAAGTTACGTGTTTATTTCAGTAAAGTAAAGTTTGTGTTGTTAGTGTATTCTTCTACGTTATCCATTTGATTCTCTAGTAAGTAGCCGAAGTGAAAAGTTCGAAATAAGTGGAAAGTTTATATAGTGTAGACTCAGTTCTTTGTTTACTATTTATTTCGTCACGTAAACAATACAGGTTATATCGTTTTTGTTTCTCCAGAAGTTCCTAATTAGTATCCGAACTTTAGGCTTAAACTTTCTAAGAAATTTAATATATTAATTGAGTAGTCTGCGAGGTTAATCTTGTTTTAACTTAGACTAAAGCTCAAATTTTAGACAAAATAGCATTAGTCCTTTATTAACTGCAATCAATCCAAACGGAAATACATGCTTAGCTGGACTGAGAAGTGTATAACTTGCCACAGGATTGTTAGTCCCAGGGAGTTATGTGAGGGCTGCTGCAGTTTCTTTCATGTGGGTGACTGTAGCGGCGTGGTGATTGGGGAAATAAAAATGTAGGAGTAGACAGGACACAATAAACTTTCAAAAAGTGTTTTAAAAGTAAGAAGTGAGGAAAAGCTGTCAAGAAGAAGAAAGTTTCGTTGTTACGTAGTTCACATGGTAGATGTGTTGGCCAACTGTTGCAGGATGAACTAGGGTCAGGTTACCAGGTCACGAGTTTTTTTAAACCCAGTGCAAGTCTGGGTCAGGTGATAGAGGATATAGGTTCACTTTGCAAAGACTTCACAAAGGAAGACACCATGATAATGGTGGGTAGGGTGGGGAACAGCTTAGAGGAACCCTAATTATTCAGTTGAGAGTGACCTGGTAAAGACAGCTTCAGCAACAATACATACTGGTGTTAGCTTGTGTCTGTGCTGAGGTGCCATGACCAGACTCATTTAAACTCTTCTGTTAGAAGAGTTAATTTAGATCAGATATGGGGTCTCATATCAGTGTGGTTCCTGCTGACTCTTATTATTCAAGTTAGCTTCTTACTTCTGTAGAAAAAATGTGGAGAAAGCAGGAGTTGCCACATTTGTCAGAAACTGTTTACATTTCAAGAATACTGATATTATTAAATTTTGCTCAAGGTAGCACTTAGAGGCTTGTGCAACAGATGTAGTATTTTATAATAAGACATTTTTAATAGTAGGTATATACAGAACACCTTCAGGAATTTTAACCTCTTCATAAAAAATCTGTAATCTCTGCTGTCCCATCTCATGGTAAAAAAAAAAGGAAATTTTGGTTGCTGGTGATTTTAATGTGGATTTATTGAAAAGCTCTGTCAGTGAACAATTATTGCAGTCACTAACACAATCATTTAATTTAGTTCCTACTGTGAACTTTGCTACTAGGGTATGTAAATGCTCTGACTGCTATTGATAATATCTTTGTAGACAAATCTAGGGAAAAAAGACATCTCACAAAACCAATAGTAAATGGGCTGTCTGACCATGACATACAGCATCTCATCTTAAATTTTGAAACTTGTCAGGATAAAAAATCTATTAAATCTGGGTACAGGAGGGTGATAAATAATTCAAAAATGAGAAATTAAGGAAATTACTCAAATACATGAACTGGACAGATGTTTACAACACTTCTGACTCAGATGTAAAATACAAATCATTCATTAATAAAGTTATTTCCACTTTTGAAAATTGTTTTCCCCTAAAGGTAACTCAAATCACACAGAAGTCAAAACATAAACTGTGGATTACACAAGGAATAAAGATATCATGTAGGACAAAAAGGAGACTATATCTACTATCTAGGAACAGCTCTGACGCTAGAATTGTAATACAGTAAAAGAATACAGCAAAATATTGAAGCAAGTAATCCAGAAATCGAAGCAGTTTTGTTATGAGAAAAAGATAATTACATCAGGCAACAAAATAAAAACTGCATAGGATATAGTGAAGACAGAGACAGGTAGGGCCAAAAAGGAAGAGGAACAGATATCTCTAAAAATAAATGAGACTCTGGTAATAAGTCCATATAGTGTTGCAAACCTCTTAAACGAGTACTTCATTTCTGTTACTGACAGCTTGTGGTTATCAGGTTCAGTGAACAGTGCAATGGAGTATCTGAGACAAGTCTTTAAAAATAACTTCAGTAAAATGGAAATGACTCTCATGTGTCACAACGAAGTAGCTTCCATCATAAAATACGTGAAATGTAAGTATTCCAATGAGTATGATAACATACCCCCCCCCCCCCCCATGAACCATGGACCTTGCCGTTGGTGGAGAGGCTTGCGTGCCTCAGCGATACAGATGGCCGTACCATAGGTGCAACCACAATGGAGGGGTATCTGTTGAGAGGCCAGAAACACGTGTGGTTCCTGAAGAGGGGGAGCAGCCTTTCCAGTAGTTGCAGGGGCTACAGTCTGGATGGCGTCCTCTTGGGTAAAATATTCCGGAGGTAAAATAGTCCCCCATTTGCATCTCCGGGCGGGGGCTACTCAAGAGGACGTCGTTATCAGGAAAAAGAAAACTGGCGTTCTACGGATCGGAGCGTGGAATGTCAGATCCCTTAATCGGGCAGGTAGGTTAGAAAATTTAAAAATGGAAATGGATAGGTTAAAGTTAGATATAGTGGGAATTAGTGAAGTTCGGTGGCAGGAGGAACGAGACTTCTGGTCAGGTGACTACAGGGTTATAAACACAAAATCAAATAGGGGTAATGCAGGAGTAGGTTTAATAATGAATAGGAAAATAGGAATGCGGGTAAGCTACTACAAACAGCATTGTGAATGCATTATTGTGGCCAAGATACACACGAAGCCCACGCCTACTACAGTAGTACAAGTTTATATGCCAACTAGCTCTGAAGATGACGAAGAAATTGAAGAAATGTATGATGAAATAAAAGAAATTATTCAGATAGTGAAGGGTGACGAAAATTTAATAGTCATGGGTGACTGGAATTCGGTAGTAGGAAAAGGGAGAGAAGGAAACGTAGTAGGTGAATATGGACTGGGGCTCAGAAATGAAAGAGGAAGCCACCTGGTAGAATTTTGCACACAGCACAACTTAATCCTAGCTAACACTTGCTTCAAGAATCATAAAAGAATGCTGTATACATGGAAAAGGCCTGCAGATACTGGCAGGTTTCAGATAGATTATCTAATGGTAAGACAGGGATTTAGGAACCAGGTTTTAAATTGTAAGACATTTCCAGGGGCAGATGTGGACTCTGACCACAATCTATTGGTTATGAGCTGTAGATTAAAACTGAAGAAACTGCAAAAAAAGTGGGAATTTTAGGAGATGGGATCTGGACAAACTGATTAAACCAGAGGTTGTACAGAGTTTCAGGGAGAGCATAAGGGAACAATTGACAGGAATGGGGGAAAGAAATACAGTAGAAGAAGAATGGGTTGCTCTGAGGGATGAAGTAGTGAAGGCAGCAGAGGATCAAGTAGGTAAAAAGAAATTCTTGGGTAACAGAAGAAATATTGAATTTAATTGATGAAAGGAGAAAATATAAAAATGCAGTAAATGAAGCAAGCAAAAAGGAATACAAACGTCTCAAAAATGAGATCGACAGGAAGTGCAAAATGGTTAAGCAGGGATGGCTAGAGGACAAATGTAAGGATGTAGAGGCTTATCTCACTAGGGGTCAGATAGATACTGCCTACAGGAAAATTAAAGAGACCTTTGGAGAAAAGAGAACCACTTGTATAAATATCAATGGCTCAGATGGAAACCCAGTTCTAAGGAAAGAAGGGAAAGCAGAAAGGTGGAAGGAGTATATAGAGGGTCTATACAAGGGCGACGTACTTGAGGACAATATTCTGGAAATGGAAGAGGATCTAGATGAAGATGAAATGGGAGATACAATACTGCGTGAAGAGTTTGACAGAGCACTGAAAGACCTGAGTCTACGCAAGGCCCTGGGAGTAGACAACATTCCATTAGAACTACTGACGGCCTTGGGAGAGCCAATCCTGACAAAACTCTACCATCTGGTGAGCAAGATGTATGAGACAGGAGAAATACCCTCAGACTTCAAGAAGAATATAATAATTCCAATCCCCAAGAAATCAGGTGTTGACAGATGTGAAAATTACCGAACAATCAGTTTAATAAGCCACAGCTGCTAAATACTAAAGCAAATTCTTTACAGATGAATGGAAAAACTAGTAGCAGCCATCCTTTGGGGAAGATCAGTTTGGATTCCGTAGAAGTATTGGAACACATGAGGCAATACTGACCTTACGACTTATCTTAGAAGAAAGATTAAGGAAAGGCAAACCTACGTTTCTAGCATTTGTAGACTTAGAGAAAGCTTTTGACAATGTTGACTGGACTTGTCTCTTTCAAATTCTAAAGGTGGCAGGGGTAAAATACAATTTGTACAAAAACCAGATGGCAATTATAAGAGTCGAGGGACATGAAAGGGAAGCAACAGTTGGGAAGGGAGTGAGACAGGGTTGTAGCCTCTCCCCGATGTTATTCAATCTGTATATTGAGCAAGCAGTAAAGGATACAAAAGAAAAATTCGGAGTAGGTATTAAAATCCATGGAGAAGAAATAAAAATGTTGAGGATAGCCGATAACATTGTAATTCCGTCAGAAACAGCAAAGGACTTGGAAGAGCAGTTGAATGGAATGGACAGTGTCTTGAAAGGAGGATATAAGTGAACATCAACAAAAGCGAAACGAGGATAATGAAATGTAGTCGAATTAAGTCGAGTGATGCTGAGGGAATTAGATTAGGAAATGAGACACTTAAAGCTGTAAAGGAGTTTTGCTATTTGGGGAGCAAAATAACTGATGATGGTCGAAATAGAGAGGATATAAAATGTAGACTGGCAATGGCAAGGAAAGCGTTTCTGAAGAACAGAAATTTGTTAACATCGAGTATAGATTTAAGTGTCAGGAAGTCGTTTCTAAAAGTATTTGTGTGGAGTGTAGCCATGTATGGAAGTGAAACATAGTTTGCACAAGAAGAGAATAGAAGCTTCCGAAATGTGGTGCTACAGAAGAATGCTGAAGATTAGATGGGTAGATCATATAACTAATGAGGAGGTATTGAATAGAATTGGGGAGAAGAGGATTTTGTGGCACAACTTGACAAGAAGAAGGGACTGGTTGGTAGGACATGTTCTGAGGCATCAGGGGATCACAAATTTAGCATTGGAGGGCAGTGTGGAGGGTAAAAATCATAGAGGGAGACCAAGAGATGAATACACTAAGCAGATTCAGAAGGACATAGGTTGCAGTAAGTACTGGGAGATGAAGAAGCTTGCACAGGATAGAGTAGCATGGAGAGCTGCATCAAACCAGTCCCAGTAGTGAAGACCACAACAACAACAATGATAACATATCAATGAAGTTAATAAAAGAGTGCTCATGAGAGTTGAGTTTTGTCTTAAGTTATTTGTGTAATCCATCTCTTATCAGTGGAACATTTCCAGACTGGCTAAAACATGCTGAAGTGAAGCCTCTTTACAAGGAGGATAAAGAGATACCATCGAACTATCGACCGATTTCACTGTTGAAAACTTTCTCAAAAACATTTGAAAAGGTTGTGTTGAAGCATCTCCTTAAGCGTATGACTGCAAATAATGTATTGTGCAAGTCACAGTTTGGATCTCTTACGAGTTCTGATATAGTGAAAGCTATTTACACTTACCGTGAGAATGTACTTAATTCATTAGATAGTAAATTAGAGGCTACTGGCATTTCCTGTGAGTTGTCAAAATCCTTCGACTGTGTGAACCACAGCGTTCTCTTAAATAAATTAGAATATTATGGTGTCACCACAATGGTGCGAAATTGTTTGAGTCTTATATATCTAACAGGAAACAAAGGGTGCCGCTGAGGAATACTTGTGGAGTAAGCACTCAGTCTTCATTTGGCTGGGAATTAATTACATGTGGTGTTCCTCAAGGTTCCATCTTGGGTCCATTGCTTTTTCTTGTGTACATTAATGACCTCTCATCTGTTACATTGCCAGACCCTAAGTTTCTTTTGTTTGCAACTGATACAAACATTGCAATAAGTAGCAAGTTAAGTACAGATTTAGAAATAGCTGCTAATCAAATTTTCACTGACATTAATAAGTGGTTTAAAGCTAATTGAATGTCATTAAACTTTGGGAAGACCCACTATATGCAGTTCAGGACCTGTAAGAGTTTTTCTTTCAGCATGTGTATAAGATATGAAGATATGCAGATCGAAGAGGTTGACAGTGTTAAATTTCTGGTATTACAACTCGATAATAAATTCAGTTGGGAAGTGCATCTCACAGAATTGCTTAAGCGCCTAAACAAGTCTGTATTTGCAGTGAGAATGATGTCAGATGTAGGAAATATTAATGTAAAAAAACTTTCCTACTTTGTTTACTTTCATTCTATCATATCATATGGGATCATATTTTGGTGTGATGAGTCACACCAAGCAAACGTTTTTAGGGTGCAAAAGCGTGTGATAAGAATCATTTGTGGTGTAAATTCAAGAACATCATGTAGAAACCTGTTCAAGGAACTTTGTATTTTAACCACTGCTTCTCACTATATTTATTCCTTAATGAAATTTGTTGCAAGTAATACATCTCTGTTTCCAACCAGTACCTCAATACATAGTATCAATACCATATAAAGACCTAAAATCACTTACATTGTTCCAAAAAGGGGTCCAGTATTAAGGAACACACGTTGTAAATAAATTGACAGCAACCATTAATAACTTGGTTTCAGATAAAGCACGGTTTAAACAGAGTTTGAAAGACTTTTTGATAGGCAACTCTTTCTACTCTGTAGATGAATATCTTAACATAGACCGTTAAGCCAGTTTAAGTAGAAATGTCTGTTAGATTTCAGTTTTGACAGCACTTGCTCACAACAGTCAAGATTAGTTATTTTGTGTATGATAAATTTATTAATAGTGCATAACAATGTTTCATTCTGACAGCATGTTAATTCTGTAAATATTAGCTGTTCCAGTTTACCGCACCGTATTCACCTATTTCGACAATCTCCTCAAAAAATGTAATGGTAGTAAGTACTATATTCAAATTTTTTATGTTTTTATGTTATACTTTCTGACTTGTTCCACACCCACGAGAATCATCTCATTTTTTGGGTCTACTGAACGAAAACTGAATCTAATCTAATCTAAGAGATACTGCGTTTATTTTTGTTGGCCTCAGGTACTAATTTTGCGTACTACCATTCGGACTAACTGTATAACTCTGCTCTAGGCACAGTTCTAGTCACAGAATTCCTGGAAAAGGTAAAGTTGTACGTTGATGACATCTTTACAGTCACACGAACATGAGAAGTTCACGTATACATGTTAGAAAAGACTTTATGTAAATTCGCACAAGCTGGTGTTACAGCAAATCTACAGAAATCATAGTTTGCGTGAAAGGTGATTAAGGACTTGGGACACATAATCAGTTGTGAAGGCATTGGACCCAAGCCTAGTAAATTGGATGCCATTCAGAATTTTCCTCACCCACGTACCAGATAACAGTTAAAATCTTTCCTGGGTTTAGTCTCATTTTTTAAGCACTTTGTTCCTAATCAATTACTCAACAGCAAATACGTGTTGGCACTTTTAAAGCAGAATCATGCTTGAGTTTGGACAGAGCAATGTACACAAGATTTTAACCGAATAAAGGAAACATTGGTAACTCAAATATTTTGAATCATCCTGATCTTAATTAACATTTTCGTGTTGCAAGCGATGTATCCTGCACAGGGCGTGGAACATGTATTTTTCAGATTACGGGAACTGGATACAATCAAAGGTAAAAATTACTGGTTTTTCTAGTCTAACTCTAAGTGAATGCGAACGTATTTATTCAACCAGAGAGTTGGAAACCTTGGGAATTATATGGGCTTTTAAGAAATTTAACTGTCATATTTTTGAAAAACATGTGAAGAAATACACTGACCACTAGGTGTTAACCTTTTTAATGATATGCAAACTCGAACACCCGTGATTATCGAGATGGGAAATCACCTTGCAGAACTGCTCGTTCTAAATATTATACATTAAAGATAAAGGCAATGTAAGTGCAGACATGTTGTCATGTCTACCTCAGGGACTATCTCATGACGTAGATGATCAGTAACACATGAACAATTATGGCGTCATGTTGATGCAGGACAAACACTACCGTCAATATTACGTAGACTTGTGTAGGAATATGTCAGCATTCCAAAAGGCTGACAGTAGGTGGAGCGAAGTAAGATCGACAATAACAAACAACACTGACCATCCTATTGTTAAGCATTATAAACTATATCAGGACGTCTTATTCTACCTCCACGTTCAGATAGTTATAAATGGCGCCTCTGTATTCCACAAGAATCAGAAGCAAATCTAATCTGACATACACATTTTACCCGGCGACACTGTGGCACAAAGAAATGTCTGTAGAAACTAAACAATTACTGTTGTTTCACAAACATGCGGAGAAAAATTCACAAACTTTTCAGAACATATACTACATGTTAAAAGGCAAAGCCTGAAAGTCCAGATTGTAAAGTAGAATTGCATCCGATTATCCCCGGTAAACCTAAATAAATTCTAGCGACAGACATAAGTGGACCATATCCTAGAAGTAGAGGCGGTGTCAAGTATGCACTCGCTCTGTACGACCTTTTCTCAAAACATGTGAAACTATATTCCATAAAACGCGCGACAGCCAATACAATCTTCAAAGTAGAGATTATATACCTAGCGTTGGCAAACCTGTCGCCATCCTTTTGGACAATGCTTCATATTACACAGGTTATAAGTGGAGGAAGCTTTTGAAAGATAATGACATCAAAATTATCCTTATCTCAAGATTTAGCCCTCAATCTAATCCGTGTGAAAGGGCATTGAAGGAACTAAACAGTTTTATGCGAACGTGCATATCAGGGAATCATTCAAAGTGGGTGAACTATCTGTCTCTTTTCAAAGACGTTTGCAATAATAGGCCAATATATGACTCTAGTTATACCTCCACAGAAATTATGTTAGGTGTAAAGGAAAGAAACGAACGGCATGATTCCTGAACAACCGAAATCCTACGACAACAATATATGAGATGTATTAATTATCCTAGTAAATAACGCCAGAATCAGAATACACGAATTTGACAAAACTATAAAACAATCTTGGGAATTTACAATAGGCTTGCAAGTACTACTGCATACTCAACCACAATCTTGTGCAGTAAAGAATCGTAATTCTAATTGAGCGCTTCTTTATGAAGGTCCATACATCGCTGCTCACATTCCATATGCTGGGTCGTATTTGTTACAAAATCCTAGAACAAACAAAGTAGTTGGCTTATACCATCACAGAGATTTGCGTAAGTTTCATACAACAGCATAAAAAAGTCATTAAGAAACAAGCAGGAAACTGAATTGCTAACCACGAATGTTACGCACAACGACATGTCTACAGCTTACAAATATACAAAATCCTCTAAGATGTTTTATTTCCAGTCAGCAGCCAAGAAGAAAGAAGAGCTGACGAGGAAGAAAACTTTCAGATTTTAATGGACATGGGTTATGGGGAAACACTCTCTTATAAAGAGTTAACTTTAGAAACACTAATCTTAGAACGATTTTAAGCTTGTTCAAATAAGTTACGGGTTTGCTGCCGGGTGACGTCGTCGACCACCGCCCATATTTCGACAGGAGCACACCCTGCCATTCTCAAGGCACAGTTGTGTGCAAGCCCGTAAGTTATTTGCGCATTCAATTCGCCGGGAAAAGTTAAGGTTTCAGATTTTAAGCTTGTCTGGGCTCTTAGCAAACACTGCGTATGATGGACAATCCGCAAAGACATTAAAATTATTAAATTGGTGATATCAGTATACATGCTGTAAATATAAGCAACATTTATTTTGTGTGTAAAAAACTAATTATATTTATTGTACTTCATGTTACGTAATTACCTTGTTATTTCTATGTTAAAATGTATGATTTCCTCTTCTAATGATGCTCTTGGTGTAACAAGCCAAATATTTAACCCCCTGTGACAAGGTATTAAACCGTTGCACACTGTACTGTGGACAGACTGGAATACAGTGAGCTACTGTGCATATCAGAGACTGTTGAAATGCGAACATAGCGTGGCGTCAGCTGTGACGTATTCTGCTCGCACTGAGGCCATAATAATGCGCCAAGAAGCTCGGTGCGAGAATTTAAATCTGATTATTGCATGTAAATCTAAAATAGAACTGGTATACGTATGTTTTTGCAAAATATTGTAAGAAAACGTTAGAAGTAAATAGTTCGACCGTAGTCTGACACTCAGATTCACTATTTAAGGGGCAGTGTAATAGAATTGTAAGGGAAAAGAAAAATTCTGTTCAGAATAAACTTGTCGAGTAGCGGCAAACAATTAATTTATATACGCGTGATAGTCGTAAGAGGTAGTATGACAGATAATTTTTATTTCTAAAACAAAAGACAAAAACTTCAATTCTTATTCTTGTGTTCTGTCTGTTAGAGTTTTGTGAAGAATGTCTTAGCGTAATCTACCAGCCACTGTACAATTATTTAGTTGATAAAGTAAGTCATCAAAACTATCGGTGTTTTATTAAAGATGACAGTATACCGAACCTTATTGCTTGTGTTATAAACAGTTTAATTTATGTAGTAATATTTCGCAGCAATCAGAGTGAAGGTAATTGACGAAGGATAATGGCCGTTACCTGACATTTTATAAGCGGTCTCGTATTATAAAGTGTGTTCTTCCAGACCAGCAATCTGTATCTTTTAAATATCGAAGTCTGATGTTTCCTTATCCGGCTAATATAAGTTACAATATTTTAATTGTTTTAATTACGAGAGCCATTATTCGTTCGAGGCTTTGCAAAAATCACTAAAAAGAAAGTCACTACAGAAGTCAAGCAAAGCTACATTAATATTAAAACAGAAATTCTATTTGACAGCCCGCAACTCAAACCTGTGATACGAACAATTACTTCACGAATAAGCCAGCCTCTAGTGCGTACGTCAACAAGAAGAACTGGTGCCACTGGGCTACTGAGCATCCACACGTTCAAGCTCCTGCCCCACCTCATTAACAAAAAGTTACTGTTTGGTGCGCAGTGAGTGTGCAGTGCATTATTGGGCCAATTTTTACCGACGGACCTGTCACAGTAGACACTACAGACAAATACTCGAACATGAATATGTACCGGCTGCACATACGGCCAAATCCTAAGAAGCTACTGGTTCATGAAGGATGGAGTAAATTCACACCGTTCTGCGGATGTCTTTGATTTCTTTCAGGAGAGGTTCAGAGAGCAGCTCGTTGCCATGAACACCTTAACATTCACTGAAGATGGTGTGGAATGGCCCCCTTACAGTCCCGATCTCAACGAATGTGATTATTTCTAATGAGGTTATCTGAAAAACGAATCCTTCAGAGATGCATCTGCAACACTCCAGGATGGTGCAACTGCAATTTTCGGGGAGTTTCAGAAAATCATTAGGGAATTCTGTTGAAGGCTCTACAAAGTCACTGTTACAGATGGAAACCACTTTGAAAACGTTCGGTATTAATTTTCGTTAATATGGTAGCAAGAACCTACCACCCACGTTATGTTGCAGTAGATAAAAACTAACACCTATTTTTCGCACCCTGCACGTAGCAGTATGAGTAGATTTTCTCATGATGTGTTGGCCAATAGTCATCTCGTGCCACAACGCTGAAGTACAATGTAGCAACAACGGGTTAGTCGCAGTAGCCACCTCGGCTATTATACGTGGCACAAAAGGCATGTGAAGAGCCCAGTTTGCGAGATTCCGGTCGATACCCACGTGGACCTGGTAGCTATGGTTGGCGCAGCCGCGAAAGGAGTACGTCAAACACCTGGAATTCTCCAGCTTACAAACAGCGATGTATACCGCTGTACACTTTATGCGGTAGCAATCATGGCGATCCACATTGTAAACAATTGCTTTCGTCTGAGGCTTGTTACATTGCTCTTTGTTTTGTGTGGTACGTACAGATGTAAGCACAGTACAGCCTTTTCAACTGTCATAAAGTTATTTTCACAAAAAAAAGATAATTGGGGCATCGAACTACTCAAGCCATGATTACATTATGATTCTGTAATGAGTCATCCCTTATACCAAAATACTCAGAAAATGTTCCTGAACAGTCTCCGAAATTTTTTGGATCGATGTGGGGTTCACCCGTTGTTGAGGTCGTCAGTCTGAAGGCGGGTTTGATGCAGCTCTCCCCCACTGTGGTCTCTTCATGTCTTTGTGACTACTGCAATTACAACCACTTTGAACATGTTTATTGTATTCAAGACGCAGTATTCCTCTATAGTTTTTATCCCCATACTTCCTTCCGTTACCAAATCCACAGTTCCTGTCTTCAGGCAGTATTAGCACGTGGTGTATTGGATTGCGTGATTCGGGACAGAATCGAAGATGCCGTGTCCTCAGTCGCATCACTGGTTTGACGCAGCTCTCCGCTGCTTTATCCTGTGTAAGCCTCTTCATCTCCGAGTAACTTCCGTAACTTACACACTTCTGAATCTGTTTGGTCTCTTGGCCATTCTCTATGATTTTTAACCCCTCCCCTTCCGCCCCCCCCCCCTCTCCTACACCGCACCGCCCCGACACTTCACCGAGCGAGGTGGCGCAGTGGTTAGCACACTGGACTCGCATTCGGGAGGACGACGGTTCAATCCCGTCTCCGGCCATCCTGATTTAGGTTTTCCGTGATTTCCTTAAATCGTTTCAGGCAAATGCCGGGATGGTTCCTTTGAAAGGGCACGGCCGATTTCCTTCCCAATCCTTCCCTAACCCGAGCTTGCGCTCCGTCTCTAATGACCTCGTTGTCGACGGGACGTTAAACACTAACCACCACCACCCGACACTTCCGACACTTGCCTTGATGTCTCAGAATGTATCCTACTAACCGATCCCTTTCTTTAGGCAGGTTGTGCCACAAGTTTCTTTACTCCTCAATTGTATCCAGTACTTTCTCATTAATAACGTGATCTACCCATCTAATCTTCAGCATTCTTCTGTAGCACCACATTTCAAAGCTTTTATTCTCCTCTGTCTAAACTGTTTACCCCATATGTTTCACTTCCATACATGGCTACACTCCATACAAATTCTTTCAGAAAAAATTTCCTGACTCTTAAATCTATAACTGACGTTAAAAAAATTATCTTCATCAGAAAAGCTTTTGTCGCCAATGCCAGTCTGCACGTTATATTCTCTCTACTTTGGCGATCATCAATTGTTTTGCTGCCCAAACTCATTTGCTCCTTTAAGTGTCTCGTTTCCTGATCTAATTCCCCGAGCATCGCCTGATTTAATTCGACTACATTCCGCTGCCCTTGTTTTACTTTTCTTGATGTTCATCTTATACCTCCTTTCAAGACCCTGTCCAGTCCGTTCACCCGTTCCTCGAAGTCATCTGCTGTCTCCGAGAGAATTACAATGTCATCGTCAAACTTCAAGGTTTTTATTTCTTCTCCCTGAACTTTAATTTCCACTCTAAATTTTCTTTCGCTTCTCTTATTGCTTGCTCAGCCTGCAGACTAATTAACATCTGAGATAGACTACATCCCTGCCTCGCTCATTTCTCAACCAATGCTTCCCATCCATGCCCCACAGCTCTTACACTGAAGAGCTAAAGTAACTCGTACATTTGCCTAATATCGTGTAGGGCCTCCACGAGCACGCAGAAGTGCCGCAACACGACGTGGCAATTTCTCAACTAACGTCTGAAGTGAGGAAACTGACACCGTGAATCATGCAGGGCTATCCATAAACCCGTAAGAGTACGAAGGGGTGGAGATCTCTTCAGAACAGCATCCCAGATGTGCTCAATAATGTTCATGTCTGGGGAGTTTGGTGGACAGCAGAAGTGTTTCAATTCACAAGAGTGATCCAGGAGCCACTCTGTAGCAATTCTGGATGTGTGGAGTCATTGCCCTGCTGGAATTGCCCAAGTCCGTCGGAATCCACAATGGACGTGAATGGATGAGGTGATCAGACAGAACGCTCACGTACGTGTCATCTGTCAGAGTCGTATCTAGAGATATCAGGGGTCCCATAACACTCCAACTACACTCGCCCCACTCCATTACAGAAACTCCACCGGCTTGAAAAGTCCCCTCGTGACAGGTAGGGTCCATGGATTCATGAGGTTATCTCCGTCCCCGTACACGTCCATCCACTCGATACAGTTTGAAACGAGACTCGTCCGACCAGGCAACATGTTTCCAGTCATCAACAGTCCAGTGTCGGTGTTCACAGGCACAGACGAGGCGTAAAGCTTTGTGCCGTACAGTCATCAAGGGCACACAAGTGGGTCTTCGGCTCCGAAAGTCCATATTGATGATGTTTCGTTAAATGGTTCACACGCTGACACTCTTTGATGGCCCAGCATTGAAATATGCAGCAATTTGCAGAAGGCTTGCACTTCTGTCAAGCTGAACGATTCTCTTCAGTCGTCGTTAGTCTCGTTCTTGCAGGATCTTTTTCCGGCTGCAGCGATGTCGGAGATCTGATGTTTTACCGTACTCCTGATATTCACGGTTCACTCGTGAAATGGTCGTACGGGAAAATCCCCACTTCATTGCTACCTCGGAGATCCTGTATCCCGTCGCTCGTGCGCCGGCTATAACACCACGTCTCAACTCACTTAAATCTTGCTATTGTAGCAGCAGTAAGCGATCTAAAAACTGCGCCTGACACTTGTCTTTTACAGGCGTCGCCGACCGCAGCGCCGTATTCTGCCCGTTTACATATCTCTGTATTTGAATACGTATGTCTATACCAGTTTCTTTGGCGCTCCATTGAGTAACTGCCGTCTGATATCAGTAAGTTGTAAATAGCCTTCTGCTCCCTAAATTTTAACGCTGCTACCCTCAGAATTTCAAAGAGAGTATTCCAGTCAGCTTTCTCTAAGCTTACGCATGCTATAAACTTACATTTGCCTTTCCTTAACCTATCTTCTATGAGAAGTGGTAGCTTCAGTATTGCCCCACGTTTTCCTATATTTTCCCGTATCCAAACTGATCTTTCCCTAGGTCTGCTTCTATCAGCTTTTCCATTCTTTTATAAGGAATTCGTTTTGTATTTTGCAGCCATGACTTATTAATCTAATACTTCGGAAATATTTTTACCTGTGAGCACCAAATTTCCTTGGAATTGGAATTATTTATTTCCGAAACCCGAGGGTATTTCGCCTGTTTCACACATCTCACTCACGAGATGGAAGAGTTTTCTCATGCCTGGCTCTCCCAAGACAATCAGTAGTTTTGATGGAATGTCGACTACTCCCGGGGCCTTATTTCGACTGGTCTTTCAGTGCTCTGTCAAATTCCTCTCACAGTATCGTACCTCCCATTTAATCTACATCTACGTTCTCTTCCATTTCTATAATACTTCCCTTGTATACATCCTCTATGTACTCCTTCCACATTTCAGCATTGCCTTTTTTACTTAGGACTGGTATCCCGTCTGAGCTCTTGCTATTCCTCCAGGTGGTTCTCTTTTCTCCAAAGAATTCTTTAATTTTGCTGCGGGCTGTATCTATCTTTCTCCTAGTGATATATGCTTTTTTTACATTTGTCCTCTAGCCATTGCTGTTAGCCATTTTGCACTTCCAATTAATAACATTTTTTAGATGTTTGTATTCCCTTTCACCTCCTTTATTTATTGCAATTCTATATTTTCTCCATTCATCAATTAATTTCAATATCTCTTGTGTTACTCAAGGATTTCTGCAACACCTCGTTCTTTTTTACCTAAATGATCTTCTGCTGTCTTGACCGTTGCATCTCTCAAAGCTACCCAGTTCTTCTTCTACTGTATACCTTTCCCCTGTTCTTCTCAATCGTTCCCTAACCCTCTCTCTGAAACTCCCCACATCTTCCTTTTCTTTCAGTTTATCCAGGTCCCATCTCCTTAATTTCCTACCTTTTCGCAATTTATTCAGTTTTGATCTACAGTTCAGAACAATAAACTGTGGTCAGAGTCCTTATCTGCCCCTGAGAATGCGTTAAAATTTAAAATCTGGTTCCGAAACCTCTGTCTCACCACTGTATAATCAATGTGGATCCTTCCACTGTCCCAAGGCCTCTTCCATGTATACAACTTTATTTCATGATTCTTAAACCAAGTACGCAATGATTAACTTATGCTCTTTGCAAAATCCTACCACGCTGCTTTCTCTTGCATTTTTTCGCCCAGTCCATACTCAACTACTACACTAATCGCCATTAAAATTGCTACACCAAGAAGAAATGCAGATGATATACGGGTATTCATTAGACAAATATATTATACTAGAACTGACTTGTGATTACATTTTCACGCCATTTGGGTGCATAGATCCTGAGAAATCAGTACCCAGAACAACCACCTCTCGCCGTAATAACGGCCTTGATACGTCTGGGCATTGAGTCAAACAGAGCTTGGATGGCGTGTAGAGGTACAGCTGCCCATGCAGCTTCAACACGATACCACAGTTAATCAAGAGTAGTCACTGGCGTATTATGACGAGCCAGTTGCTCGGCCACCATTTACCAGACGTTTTCAATTAGTGAGAGATCTGGAGAATGTTCTGGCCAGGGCAGCAGTCGAACATTTTCTGTATCCAGAAAGGCCCGTACAGGACCTGCAACATGCGGTCGTGCATTAGCCTGCTGAAATGTAGGGTTTCGCAGGGATCGAATGAATGGTAGAGCCACGGGTCGTAACACATCTGAAATGTAACATCCACTGTTCAGAGTGCCGTCATTGCGAACAAGAGGTGACCGAGACGTGTAACCAATGGCACCCCATACCGTCACTCCGGGTGATACGCCAGTATGGCGATGACGAATACACCCTTCCAATGTGCGTTGACCGCGATGTCGCCAAACACGGATGCGACCATCATGATGCTGTAAACAGAACCTGGATTCATCCGAAAAATGACGTTTTGCCATTTGTGCACCCAGGTTCGTCGTTGAGTACACCATCGCAGGCGATCTTGTCTGTGATGCAGCGTCAAGGGTAACAGGAGCCATGGTCTCCGAGCTGATAGTCCATGCTGCTGCAAACGTCGTCGAACTGTTCGTGGAGATGGTTGTTGCCTTGCAAACGTCCCCATATGTTGACTCAGGGATCGAGACGTGGCTGCACGATCCGTTACAGCCATGCGGATAAGATGCCTGTCATCTCGACTGCTAGTGATACGAGGCCGTTGGAATCCAGCACGGCGTTCCGTATTACCCTCCTGAACCCATCGATTCCATATTCTGCTAACAGTCATTGGATCTCGACCAACTCGAGCAGCAATGTCGCGATGCGATAAACCGCAATCGCGATAGGCTACAATCCGACCTTTATCAAAGTCGGAAACGTGATGGTACGCATTTCTCCTCCTTACACGAAGCATCACAACAACGTTTCACCAGGCAACACCGGTCAACTGCTGTTTGTGTATGAGAAATCGGTTGGAAACTTTCCTCATATCAGCACGTTGTAGGTGTCGCCACCGGCGCCATCCTTGTGTGAATTCTCTGAAAAGCTAATCATATGCATATCACAGCACCTTCGTCCTGTCGGTTAAATTTCGCGTCTGTAGCACGTCATCCTCGTGGTGTAGCAATTTTAATGGCCAGTAGTGTATTTTTCCTTCTCTTCCTTCTCCTACTATCGAATTCCACTCCCCCATCACTATTATATTTTCATCTCCCTTAACTGTCTGAATAACTTTTTATCTCAATATAAATTTCTTTAATTTCTTCATCATCTGCGGTGCTAGTTGGTAAATAAACTTGTACTACTATGGTAGGTGTGGGCTTCGTGTCTACCAAGCTACAATAATTCGTTTGCTGTGCTGTTCATAGTACCTTATCAACATTCCTATTGCCTTATTCATTATTGAACCTACACATACATCACCCCTATTGATTTTGTATTTAAAAGCCCGTATTCACCTGATCAGAAGTCTTGTTCTTCCTGCCACCGAACTTTACTAATTCCCACTATATCTAACTTTTAACCTATCCATTTCCCTTTTTAAATTTTCTAATCTACCTGCCCGATAAAGGGATCTGACGTTCCACTTTCCGATCTGCAGAACCCCAGTTTTGCTTCTCCTGATAACGACATCCTTCTGAGTAGTCCCCACCTGGAGATCCGAACGGGGGACTATTTTACCTCCGGAATATTTTATTCGAGAGGATGTCATAATCATTTAACCATACAATAGACATGCATGCCCTCGGAAAAAATTACAGTTGTAATTCCCCCTTGCTTCCAACCGTTCACAGTACCAGACAGCAAGGCGTTTTTGATTGATGTTAATAGGCCAGATCAGTCAGTCATCCACATTGCGTACAGTGCGTCTATCTGTATTGATGAGGCACGCAAGGCTTCCCACCACCGGCAAGGTCCGTGGTTCATTTGGACGGGTTCTCAATGGGTTCTGGTAGCATCAGTTTTATCTAGGAGGGGGAAGGTTAGTGCGGAGTTCACTCAGCCTTGTGGGGGCCAGTGTAAAAGCTGCTTCCGTGAATAAAGTGCGACACTATGGAACAAGTCTGAAATAGCTCAAATGCAGGATCTTGTGCCATTCTGTACGGCTCCTTAGCTGAGTGGTCAGTGTGTCTGACGGCGCCATGCCGTGGGCCGGGATTAGATTCCCGGTTGGATCGGAGATTATCTCGACTTGTCCTCATCATTTCATCGTCACCGACTAGCAAGTCGCCCAGAATG
The DNA here is from genome assembly GCF_023864345.2 of Schistocerca serialis cubense. Taxonomy (NCBI): domain Eukaryota; kingdom Metazoa; phylum Arthropoda; class Insecta; order Orthoptera; family Acrididae; genus Schistocerca; species Schistocerca serialis. Next base: position 914,479,312 of record NC_064638.1, read on the forward strand.
GCGTCAACCGAAAAGACTTGCAACACGGTGGCCGAACTTCTGCAGGTGGGACTCCCGGCCATCAATACGATGCTATCATTGTGCCATTCTTTTTATCCATGCAACTCTTGTTTTAACTGGAACCGGCACCGTTTAGCTAACTCGTGAAACTCAAGTTCTCTGTTGCTTCTGATTCAAGTATTATTCAAGGCTTTATATTTAATAAGTAAAAACGAGTGCCATTTATTATTCAGAATATAAAAAAACTGATCGTATGGCATTGTTGCTTTGACATAACACAGACTGATTTTTCTCGAAATGTATGTATCTGGATGGGTGGCCTACGTTCACGCCTGTGCCGGAAGCTTTGATGGAAAACTGCCTTCAGAACTGCCTAGATTTCTTCAGAATATTCACAACGATTGTCAAGTAATTGTGATACAAATTCACGGTTCAATAAGGTACACTTCCCCCTATGTGGTGCTAAACGGCGAACACCTCAGAGAATCCAGACAGTCATGATCGGATACAATTCAGCAAACTCGGAGTTCTTCAGTTGCAGTCTGGTCAGTGTCGTCAGCTTCCAAGTCCACAGAAGAGGTGACTTGCGAGCCAGCCAGGTTGCATCAGGTCGTGGACTGCACAGGTCCATTCATTCACCGTTGCTGATTTTCGTTGGTGGGCAAGACTGGGGTAGCTTCTGAAACTCAGGTTTGTGGGGCTCTACCTGAGTCGACCTCGAGTGGAAATGAAATTATTGTGTTCTCACAATGTCAAAACTTCCTAATTGGGACTGACATAGCTTCTGGTATTAAAGACATCCAACCAACAAACAGAGGGACGTTGAGTGGCCCTCGAGAGCAAATTACTTTAATAGTGAAAAGTGAGAAGAGTCAACCAAAAACCGTTAGCAACAGTGGCAAGAAACTGAAATCTGTGCAAAGTATCGTAACAGCATCTTTTCCGTTACAATGTCAAGCCACTAGCAAACAGAAAGTCTTCTAAAATCCAAGAAGACTGATGGATCATCGCTAGGCAAAACATACTGGATTTCAGCTGAATTGTAGCGTCATGCAGTGGCATTTTGTCAATAGAAATCAGTGAACTGCGGAAGGAATAGTGCAAAGAGGGTGTTGCAGAGGTGAGAAACTTTATGTGCGACGAAAACATTAAATCCTTTACAATGTAACCATTCCACATGTCATCATTTTTGTATCTTTTGGATCTGCTATACAGATAATAGACTACGTTTATAAGTCACACCTCATATTTTCTGTGTTTACGACATTCAGTTGTTACCTGAAGGTGGCCTACTAAGAAGCCGAAAGCCGGATCGTGCCGAAATAAATATAATACTGCAGAACATTAGGAAGTGTTTCCAATTTAATATTAATACCATGTTCCTCCACGCAGCCACGGAAAATTCTGTTAGTATTACAAAGGCAAAGGTGACCGGCATTTGATACATTGGATTAAATAAAATCGATCGTTAACACATACCCTCTGATTAATAGTAACACTATGCCTATTAGTGTACATTAGTAAGACGTATGTCTATCCTTCGCTTTCAAGGCTGCTTGAGCTCAGCTGACGACGATTGTAAAGAGATGTCTGGATGTCGGTGGAGAAAGAGCCGATACCAGAGAAGGTAGTGATGCTGGACGCTGGGGTCTGGAGCGAAGTCTTATCCATCCCAAAGGCGACCCATTGGGCTCAGATCGGCACCCTGGACAGGCCAGTCATATTCAGGAATTATTGTCCGTAAATAGTTGCTTCAAAGATGCTGCTTTATGACAGGGTGTATTTTCATGCTGATACAAGCAATCTACATCTACATCTATATATATACTTCGCAAGGCACCGTGTCTTGTGTGCGGAGGGTCCCCTGTACCTCTACCATTTATTTCCTTTTCTGTCCTACTCGCAAATACAGCCAACGAGAAACGAATACCTATATGCCTTGGTAAGAACCCTCATCTCTCTAATCTTATCTTCATGGTCCTTACTCTAAATGTACTTTCGCTGCCGCAGAATCGTTCTGCAGTCAGCCTCACATGCCAGTTCTCTAAAGTTACACAATCTCGCTCCTCGGAAAGAACGTCGCCTTCCCTCCAATGATTCTCATTTGAGTTCCCGAAGCATCTCCGTAATGTCTGCGTGTAGTTCCAACCTACCAGTAACAAATCTAGCAGCCTACCTATGAACTGATTTAGTTTCTGCCTTTAATATGACATGGCGCAGTTCCCAAGCACTCGAAATGGGTTGCACTAGTGTCCTACATGCGGTCTCCTTTACAGGAGTACCGCACTTTTCTAAAATTCACCCAATAATCCGAGGTCGACCATTCACCTTCCCTACCACAGTTCTCATATGCTCGTTCCATTTCATACCGCTTTGCAACGTTACGCCTAGATATTTAATCGACGTGACTGTGTCAGCCAGCTCACTACTAATGCTGTACTCAAATATCCTCCTACAGTCCCTCAACGACGACACCTTCCCATACACCACAGCATCTTCAGCGAACAGCCGCAGACTCTTGCTTACCCTGTCCGCCAAATCATTTATGTAAGGAGAAAATAACAGCGGTCCTCTCACACATTCCTGGGGCAGTCCTGGTGACGACAACATACAGAGTTCTGTTACTTAAGAAGTCTTCGAGCCCCTCACATACACCGAGCGAGGTGGCGCAGTGGTTAGCACACTGGACTCGCATTCGGGAGGACGACGGTTCAATCCCGTCTCCAGCCATCCTGATTTAGGTTTTCCGTGATTTCCCTAAATCGCTTCAGGCAAATGCCGGGATGGTTCCTTTGAAAGGGCACGGCCGATTTCCTTCCCAATCCTTCCCTAACCCCTTTCATCAGATTGTCACAGGGAGCATGATTTACCAATCTAAAACCGTCGTTTCATCAATTGTCCAGCGGCATCGCTCTTTACACCACCTAAAGCGTGAAATTAGCTCTGACAACGGAAATTTGTGGCTTACGAGGAGCTGCTCGACCTCTGTACCCTATCACCTTTAACTCCCTAACCACGATCATTATTCCAGCTTGACTGATGGCGGCACTTTAGAACGCATGAGTGATTCCTTCCGTTGGTTTCACACAGTTTCTCACGACCACTCTCTACGATGTCTGTCGATCAGTACATCAGATCTACCTGATCTTGGTGTAGCTGTGGTTGTTCCTTTGCGTTTCCACTTCACAAACACGTCGCCAACAGTCGACTTGCGCAGCTGTAGGAGTGGTGACATTGTAAGCAGGCTATGTAGGTTTTTTTATTGGTAACACCACGTAGCGCTCTATATGAAAATCACTGACTGTGCTGTGTGCAGTCTGTGGCTGATTTGCAATGTTGGAATCTGCTATTGTATAGTGTTGGGCAGTTGCCTGTTAACAGCGCGTAGCGTTGCGCAGTTGGAGGTGAGCCGCCAGCAGTGGTGGATGTGGGGAGAGAGATGGCGGAATTTTGAGAGCGGATGATCTGAACGTGTGTCCATCAGAGACAGTACATTTCTAAGACTGGATGTCATGAACTGCTATATATATTATGACTTTTGAACACTATTAAGGTAAATAGACTCTTTGTTCTCTATCAAAATCTTTCATTTGCTAACTATGCCTATCAATAGTTAGTGCCTTCAGTAGTTCGAATCTTTTATTTAGCTGGCAGTGGTGGCGCTCGCTGTATTGCAGTAGTTCGAGTAACGAAGATTTTTGTGAGGTAAGTGATTTGTGAAACGTATAGGTTAATGTTAGTCAGGGCCATTCTTTTGTAGGGATTTTTGAAAGTCAGATTGTGTTGCGCTAAAAATATTGTGTGTCAGTTTAGTGTTGATCAGAATAAGTAAAGAGAGTAATGTCTGATAACGTTCAGTTTTGCTCAGCTGTTTGAAAAGCAAATAACGTGAGAGGTTTATCAGCACAGTAATTCAATAATTTTTCTAAGGGGACGTTTCATAACATGTCCCTGACGGCTTTGTTACTCAGGTGAATTTCAGTGATTAGTCCACGTTCGAAGTCACTGAGTCTCCTCACCGGCCCATTTTACTGTAGCTGTTTCTGTACTGACATCAGAATATTTCCCACTTTTTTTGTGCTGGCGGGCTTGCCTCTCGTGACATCTAGTGGTCAATTCCACATTAAATACACTACTGGCCGTTAAAATTGCTACACCAAGAAGAAATGCAGATGATAAACGGGTATTCATTGGACAAATATATTATACTAGAACTGACATGTGATTACATTTTCACGCCATTTGGGTGCATAGATCCTGAGAAATCAGTACCCAGAACAACCACCTCTCGTCGTAATAACGGCCTTGATACGCCTGGGCATTGAGTCAAACAGAGCTTGGATGGCGTGTACAGGTGCAGCTGCCTGTGCAGATTCAACACGATACCACAGTCCATCAAGAGTAGTGACTGACGTATTGTGACGAGCCAGTTGCTCGGCCACCATTGACCAGACGTTTTCAATTGGTGAGAGATCTGGAGAATGTGCTGGCCAGGGCAGCAGTCGAACATTTTCTGTATCCAGAAAGGCCGATACAGGACGTGCAACATGCGGTCGTGCATTATCCTGCTGAAATGTAGGGTTTCGCAGGGATCGAATGAAGGGTAGAGCAATGGGTCGTAACACACCTGAAATGTAACGTCCACTGTTCAAAGTGCCGTCAATGCGAACAAGAGGTGACCGAGACATGTAACCAGTGGCACTCCATAACATTACGCCTGGTGATACGCCAGTATGGCGGTGACAAATACACCCTTTCAATGTTCGTTCACCGCGATGTCGCCAAACACGGATGCGACCATCATGATGCTGTAAACAGAACCTGGATTCATCCGAGAAAATGACGTTTTGCCATTTGTGCACCCAGGTTCGTCGTTGAGTACACCATCCCAGGCGCTCCTGTCTGTGATGCAGCGTCAAGGGTAACCACAGCCGTGGTCTCCGAGCTCATAGTCCATACTGCTGCAAAAGTCGTCGACTGTTCGTGGAGATGGTTGTTGTCTTGCAAACATCCCCTTATGTTGACTCAGGGATCGAGACGTGGCTGCACGATCCGTTACAGTCATGCAGATAAGATGCCTGTCATCTCGACTGCTGGTGATACGAGGCCGTTGGAATCCAGCACGGCGTTCCGTATTACCCTCCTGAACCCATCGATTCCATATTCTGCTAACAGTCATTGGATCTCGACCAACTCGAGCAGCAATGTCGCGATACGATAAACCGCAATCGCGATAGGCTACAATCCGACCTTTATCGAAGTCGGAAACGTGATGGTACGCATATCTCCTCCTTACACGAAGCATCACAACAACGTTTCACCAGGCAACGCCTGTCTACTGCTGTTTGTGTATGAGAAATAGATTGGAAACTTTCCTCATGTCAGCACGTTGTAGGTGTCGCCACCGGCGCCAACCTTGTGTGAATGCTCTGAAAAGTTAATCATTTGCATATCACAGCGTCTTCTTCCTGTCGGGTAAATTTCGTGTCTGTAGCACATCTTCGTGGTGCAGCAGTTTTAATGGCCAGTAGCGTAGTAGTGTCCGTATACCTCTGATAAGATATTACACGCTACATCGCTTGCGCTGCTGTAAATACCACCCGCACAGGTACTCGTACGTTATGCCAGGAAAAATGTGCGAAATGTGGGCAGCCAGATCATGAGTCACGAATTGCCTGTCCGTTAGCGCTATTTTACGTTGACTTCTCGAGTAACCATGTTTCATGGAGCCGCCAACGCTCTGAATTCGTTAATGAAAAAAGATCCAAGATATGAAGGTGATTGAAACCAATTATTTACGTTCAGGAAAAAAACATTTACTACAGGTTACAGCTACATACATTTTCATGTCTCACATCGGTAGCTAAACAGCCGAATGTAATGGATGGTGTTTCTACTTTGACAACAAAAAATAAAGCCAGCACGAGCAGCTGTGCTTACAAGTGCATCTTAAACTCGGCTCTTGTTAGCAATCCCACCACAAAGAAAACGGAGAACACAAACACACCATTAAAGCAATCGACAAAGCAGGCAGCGAATAGTAGACATACATTTTTTTTGCTTTATTGCTAAAAGAGGAATGCTGAATCAAATATAAAAATTCGAAACATATTGCTCTAATGCTAAGGCATGCTGCATGCATCCGAAGAGTCTGATGCTGATATAACTTCTAAAGGAATATACCTTGGACTTTAACGCAGGAAACGCAAAAATCTCTCTTTTTTCTTCCCACCTCAAATTCTGTAAGTAAGTGGAGAGAAAAAGACAGCTTCGTAAACAGCACGGATGGAATGATCGTGGATCAGCTCTGCGGGTGTTCATGTGTAGAGCATCTGTAGAGCATCTACTGAGAACCTCACGTGTTTCATGGTAGCCACAGCAAAACGAAGGCTAATTAAGATCATTGTGACACTTCCAGAATCCTGAACACTGTCCCACTAAACTAGTATATGTGTAGCTAGCCAGGCAGATGCTGGGAGATACATTTTAATCAAATGGTGGCCAGGGGGAACCTTCTAACCAGTCAAATGGACTTTACCCAGACCATTTTGCAAGAGCCACCAGCACCGCCAGCGAGGATCAAGTTTTCCAGTTTTGCCGAGTGACAGCTGAGCGCACCAGCTAGGATTTCAGTTGCTTTTGATAGGCACCTGATATGGAAGCCGCATATTCGTGAGGTCTGAGGGAAAGCGCACGCCCATTTGAAGGCGCTTTACCACCTAATAAATCCAGAATCAGCACTTCTTCCACAATGTGGAATTACGCTATATCTAGCAAAGATCCGACCAAAACTAGGAAACGCGTCCGCAGTGTGGGGAACACAGCCGATACCCATATTCGTCGGCTAAATGAGTGCAAGGGAGAGTTCTGTGACTCGCCTTGCACATATCATGAGAGTACCAGACCAGGGCCTTACACGAAGAATCATGCATCCCTATGGTATCGCATAAAACAGACTGCCCGGCAGTTCTACGAAACGTCGCGACAGTCCGAAAGGCTAGTTTCAAGTCTGGTAAACTAGCAGAACAATTTTCCAAAATTTAGCCTGCGCAGAACTCACAGTTAGGACTGTCTTCTAGGAAAAAGAGCGGTAGCAATAATGAAGTTTGCGATTATTTCTTCTCTAATTGGAGCTTAATTCAGCATCGGCTATGGCGCTTTTACAGAGTCTCGATAAAATCAATTACTACATGCTATGATACTCACTGGTGCTATAGATATTTTCTGTGTTTTTTTATTATTCAGGGCAAAGCTGCAACTTGTGGAAGGAAGCTACTTTAATTTCTTCTCCTTAGAATTGAGAAGAATCGTTTTTTGACCGAGTAACTGTCACAGTCTAGTGGAAGAGGTCTTGGAACCGCTGATCAACCGGCGCCTTCGTCAATAAAACTTTTTCCGGACATGTGACTGTGACGTCAGGTTATTTTCTCGACCAACATTTCGGGCAATGACGCGAGTGGTCTTCATCTGGATACTATATTTACTACTGGATCAGCGCCACATTCAGGTTTTATACAAGATAATTCTGTTAAATGAGGGTAAACTGCAAGAAATGATCCCTGGGAGGCTAAGGAGCTGAAAAGGTCAGATGCGTTCCAAGGAAAGTACATCCACTTGAATGTGGAGATAAAACATCTTTGACAGTGTAGCTTTCAAAGATTGAAATAGCATGAGAGAACTCCAGGCAAAGGGAAATATTCTGTCTGTACTATCGCCCGATTAAAATTACTTCACAGTTGACGTCTGTCACTTGCTGCTACATTGTTGCCACACCGCTGCCAGCTACCGCGCTGTTGTAGGTGACACACAATCATGGCCAGTGGCGGATTGATATTACAATTATATCAATATAATGAAAGGAATACCCTTGGCTGCATACAGGCTTTGATATACGTCAATGGGAAGAGTTGAAAATGTGTGCCCCGACCGGAACTCGAACCTGGGATCTCCTACTTATATGGCAGATGCTCTATCCAGCTGACCCGCCGAGGACACAAAGGAGAGTGCGACGGCAGGGACTTATCTCTGGCACGCCTCCCGTGAGACCCACGTTCCCAACTTACTGTCCCACACTATATTCTTAGTGTCCCTGCCCGTTACACTCATTACTCGCGGCCTTACCGATACCCGTAAGAGTTCGGGCAATGTTTCTGCATCCGCACAGAAGATGGTCTAATGGCCGGTGAGCCTTAACTATATATATGAAGATGGTATCTGTTCTTTCGTGCTTGTCAAATCCTACTTTGGCCAGCAGAGTCGCAGGATCACTCCCCAAGTGGGAACGTTTCGAGCATTATGGGGAGGGATCTCTAACCATCTCGGGATTTCGACGATCCAACGCACCAATTGGAGAGAAATTCGGACTATATCCCTCAGAAGGACATCCAACAACTCTATTAGTCAGTGCTAAGGCGAATAACTGCCTGCATAAGGGGCGGAGGTGGAGCAACGCGTTATTGGGTTGCTCAGCTGGTGAAGCTCATTCTCATGAATAAATCCAATTATAATAGTTTGTTTGTCTGTGCATGTACATCACATCTTCCGATTTCCGTCCCATCAGCTAATTCCTTCGCGGGTTTTTTTTTCCTTGTTGGTGTGTACTAAAGAAGTGTTTTCACATTTATGCTTCAATAAAACCTTCGTTCATATTCGAAAAAACTCGTTCTATTTTAGACTATACACTATCTTTGAGAAAATATCGGAACATCTAGTAGTAGACATTAATATGAGGTATGCCCACCTTTTGTAATTATGAAGGCTTGAACTCTGCTGGTGACAATTTCAGTAAGGTGTCTGAATGTCTTGGAGGTATGGCAGCCTATTGTTCGTCAAGAGCCGAAACCAGAATGGTAATGATGTTGGACGCTGGGATTTGGAGCGCAGTCAACGTTCTAATTCATACCAAAGGTGTTCCTCTGATTTCAGTTTGGGACTCAGGACAGGCCAGTAATTTCAGGAATTAATGTCCAAAAACCATTGACTCGTAGATACTGCTTTATGATCAAGTGCGTTCTCATGGTGAAGCAAACAACCATCGCCTCGTGCCTGTTCCTCTACTGCACGCAGTACACAATGCTGTTAAACGTGTTCATGTCCATTCGCATTTAACGTTTTCTTTACCACAATAAGAGGACCGCACAGTAACCACGAAAAATATTTGCAGTACTGTAACACAACCTCCTCTGTACTTCACCGTTACCACAACACACGATGCCAGATAATGTTCTTCACGCATTCGCCAAAGCCAAACATTTCATCGGATTGCCAAGTAGTATAGCGTGATTCATCACTCCAAATCATTCGTTTCCAATCATCCACTGTCCAGTGGCGTTTCTCCTACACCACCTCAAGAGTCGCTTAACCCTGACTAGAGAAATGTGTGGCTTATGAGGAGCTGCTCAACCATTGTACGCCGTTCTATGTAATTTCCTATACACAGTGATTGTGTTGGCTGGACCTATGGTAGCACTTTGGAGCTCACGAGTCAGTTCTTCTGCTGATTTCATCGATCTTTTACAACCACCCTCGGTAATGTTCGAGCGCTACATGAAGTCTGTCTGGTCTTGATTTAGATGTGGTTTTTCCGTCAGGTTTCCACTTCACAATCGTGCGACCAACGGTCGACTTGAGCAGCTTTAGAGTGGCTGAAATTTCCTCATGGATCTGTTTCTCAGGTGAAATGAAATGACCGTATGATTTCATTGGCCGGGAGACCCCCTCTGGGCCGGCCGAAGTGGCCGAGCGGTTCTAGGCGGTGCAGTCTGGAACCGCGAGACCGCTACGGTCGCAGGTTCGAATCCTGCCTTGGGCATGGATGTGTGTGTTGTCCTTAGGTTAGTTAAGTTTAAGTAGTTCTAAGTTCTAGGGAACTGATGACCTCAGAAGTTAAGTCCCATAGTGCTCAGAGCCATTTGAACCATAGAGCCCCTCTGGGACTGTTCGCCTCCCTAGTGCAAATCTTTCTATTTCATGCCAGTTGGGCGACTTGCTCGCCGATGATGATGAAATGAGAATCCGGACCCTCTGCATGGTAGTCAACCACTCTCCTACCGACCCATTGTACTGTTACTGCCTCTGTAATGACAACACAGTACTCCCCAACTCACTTTAAACTGGTGATTCCATTTATAGTGGCCTCTAGTGGTCAATGGCGTATTTTGATCGGTGTATGTAATTTGGTTGTTTTCTTGCGTTTAACGAAGTTACGCTATAATAAACGCATGGTTCGGTGCCCAAAAAACCTCAGAATTAAGTTATTAAGTCTACTTGGTCCGCGTTATACTAAAGTATGTCTCAGATCACTTGATCCTGTGTACCGGAGTTCTATGTTCCTCATCTCGGTTGGCGTAGTGAGAGATATAAATGATAGACCGCTCGTAAAAGACCAAAGCAGTGCCGTAAATTATAGTGGGATCGGAACAGAGACGTACAGGGTACATCATTCTAATTTGCAGGCTGTGGAGGCGCCGCTAGGCGAGATAAGCGGCGAGCTCAGACGGCGTCAGCGACCCGCGACTGGTGGCTATTACGGGCGGCCATCCTTCAGCGCCTCAGATGCCGATCGGCGCTAATCGGGCCTCAAAGGCGCCGCGGACAGGGCGGCTTCAGTGTGGAGCTGCCGGCCCACTTAGCGCGAGTTCCGCGGCGCCTAGGAAGCGTCGCCGGCGAGATTTACACGTGGCTGGGGCTATGTGTGCCACGGCCGGTGCTGTCCGTCTCGCCGTGGCGCCCCGACAAGCCTCATATGACGCCGGGGCTGCCGTTCTGAGCACGCCCGTCGCGGTCGTCGGCACTCCGACATGTAGGCCATCGCTGCTCCTCATCTGCCGGCAGATTGTGTTCGAGAAATTCCCAACACCACACTGCTTCTCCACAGTAGCTACGGGGCTGCCCGGTCACATAAAAGGCGTTCCTTGGGAGTCCACGACGAAAGATGGTCGCTGTTGAGCAGTTAAACTACGTAAATAGAAAAGGAACATCTACCTGGCTTGGCCAAGCTAACAGCAATTCCAGCTGCGGGTATCTAAAGTTATGCCACTCTGTTGTTCTCCGGTGATGCAGCAGTTGCTGCAGCAGCTGTTATGCTGACTTAAATAGAAAGTGTTCAGGAGAGATTAAAAAGAGGTATGGCACGGTTGGCTGGATTCGTGATTTCCTGTCAGGAAGGTCGCAGTTCGTTGTAATAGACGGCAAATCATCGAGTAAAACTGAAGTGATATCAGGTGTTCCCCAGGGAATCGTCCTCGGACCTCTGCTGTTCCTGATTATATAAATGACCTGGGTGACAATCTGAGCAGTTCTCTTAGGTTGTTTGCAGATGATGCTCTAATTTACCGACTAGTAAGCTCATCCGAAGACCAGTATCAGTTTCAAAGTGATTTAGAAAAGATTGCTGTATGGTGTGGCAGGTGGCAGTTGACGCTAAATAACGAAAACTGTGAGGTGATCCAAATGAGCTCCAAAAGAAATCCGTTGGAATTCGATTATTCGATAAATAGTACAATTCTCAAGGCTGTCAATTCAACTAAGTACCTCGGTGTTGATATTAGGAACAACTTCAATTGGAAAGACCACATAGATAATACTGTGGGGAAGGCGAGCCAAAGGTTGCGTTTCATTGGCAGGACACTTAGAAGATGCAAAAAGTCCACTAAAGAGACAGCTTACACTACACTCGTTCGTCCTCTGTTAGAATATTGCTGCGCGGTGTCGGATCCTTACCAGGTGGGATTGAGGGAGGACATCAAAAGGGTGCAAAAAAAGGCAGCTCGTTTTGTATTATCACGTAATAGGGGAGAGAGTGTGGCAGATACGATACGCGAGTTGGGATAGAAGTCATTAAAGCAAAGACGTTTTTCGTCACGGCGAGATCTATTTACGAAATTTCAGTCACCAACTTTCTCTTCCGAATGCGAAAATATTTTGTTGAGTCCAACCTACATAGGTAGGAATGATCATCAAAATAAAATAAGAGAAATCAGAGCTCGAACAGAAAGGTTTAGGTGTTCGTTTTTCCTGCGCGCTGTTCGGGAGTGGAATGGTAGAGAGATAGTATGATTGTGGTTCGATGAACCCTCTGCAAAGCACTTAAATGTGAATTGCAGAGTAATCATGTAGATGTGGATGTATGTGTAGACAGAAGATCACGAAGTTCAGGTTCAGCCGCCTGATTTGAAAGGTTTCACGCGCCCTTTACGTGCCCTGGCATCTCCTTCCGTAGTGTAAGAGCTGTGTCTTAAGTTTATCTGATACGAGTAGATCAGTGTCACGGGTATGTATGTAGTATGGTATCATGTTTGCATTGGATGATGATCAGAGAAGGGGAAGGTCAAACCTGATGCAGGCATTTGGCCTACTGCTCTCGAATAACATCCAGGGGCCGCCACACTTAACATCCCCAGCCGACGGAAAGACGGAAAAGATGGCCGTCTACAGTGTCACACGCCCCCAATCCATGAGGCACAGCGGAGAGGTTTGGAATTTAATCCAGGACGCTGGTGCAAGTTTTGGTGATCAGGAATTTTTCGCCACCACCCCTGTTTGTTCAAATGGCTCTGAGCACTATGGGACTTAACTTCTGAGGTCATCAGTCCCCCAGAACTTAGAACTACTTAAACCTAACTAACCTAAGGACATCACACACATCCATGCCCGAGGCGGTCGCGCGGTTCCAGACAGTAGCGCCTAGAACCGCTCGGCCACTCCGGCCGGCGGCAAAGGGAAAGCTGCGAACAGCGCCCGGCATATCCAGGCTGCTACTGATCCAAGTGTCAGCCACACTCGAAGTTGCTGAACTACGGTGATCTGACGGGAACCTGTTTTAGGTCGTTGGCAGAACGAAGTCATTCCCACAGACGAAGAAAGATGTGAATACGTGACGGCTACTGGATTTGTCTAACGTTACAGATGCTTTTCAATTGGAGTTCGCAACACCGAATGCCCAGAGGACGTGCAAGCGCAACTTATCTCAATGTTTCGAACTTTGAGAATGGTGGAATCATTGGCACCCTCTGCACAAACTCATGAATGTTCGGCCTCCATTGAGTCTCTCGGCATGTGGAACACGGATGCATCGTATCGACTGACACACACTGGGTCACATTGCTTCAAGATCTGGACAGAATAGAAAAGGGTGCGCGTACCGAATTAAACTTCGTGAAATCTTGTGTAGATTGTACAGTTGCATACTTGTCCAACGTAAATGTAAATGTGCGTGTGGCTAGGGTCTCCCGAAGGATAGGTCACTCACCTCGTGCAAGTCTTTTTAGATCACGCCTTTCGGCGACTTGCCTGTCGATAAGCATGTAATGGTGATGAAGACAACACAATACTCAGTTCCCGAGCGGAGAAGAGCTCCGACGCAGCTAGGGATCGAACCGGGATACCTCTCATGGCATTCTGCAGTGATAACTACTCAGCAAAGGAGGCGAACACTTCTCCAACGCTGCGGTGGCATTCCAGTCCGAAGTCAGTATCATACCTGTCGTGACAGTTGCCGGTAAAAAGTGAATCGGAGAAGACTCATTTTTCAGATATTGTTTCTGTGGCCTGTTTAAAATATGACAGCGGACCTGACCAGTTGTCAGGAGAAAATAAGATGGATAGCACTTCAGAAAGTACGTTTATGGCATTTTTAACTGTTGTGCTAGCGTATATAGACTTGAAACTAAATTACTACCACTATCCGAAATCATTGGCTATAAACTTCCCTCTGCGTGGCTCCACTATTCTAAATTGCTTTCGTACTACCTTCACAAAACAGTCGACGAGTTCAAAAGCATTTGCGCCCACTTATTTGCTCGTTTTCTAGAATTCAGCAGTGCTATTCGGGACAATTATTGTGCAACAGTACATGCAACAGTGCACAGTCTTCTGCAATAATGCCCGATGCCGATGTAGTTTTGATGCCTGGACATGCTATAATCGAAGCTGCTCCGTTGCCGATTATTCGGCTATCTAAAGATGCTCCGGAATTTCGGAATAATGATATCCGGCGCACTGAGATTGTACGCGCAAATGTTACCATGAGAAAACGATCCATGAAGCACTTCATCGGACTCTGGCTCCTCGAACCCACTCGTTTCCACATTCCAGAATTAATAACTGAAAACGATAAACAGATACCGTTTGTGGTAAAAGATCTCCTTTTCGGATATCTCCCAAATGACAACCCTGCCACAGCCATTCTGATAGCGATAATGACGGATGTGATTACGATTAGGATTGAAAAATGTAAAATAATGAATAAAAAATCTCAGTACGGTAATTTCAACTTCTGATTCGTTATCAGTGACCTCAAAATACTTTATACCGATAGTTTTAGTTGAATCCGTTAAGTACATAATTTTGTCAGCCCGGCATCAGATTCATCATCAGCGACCCGAAAAATGTAAAAAGAACGCAGTTTTGGAGGATTTAATATCAATTTCTCTGTTGTGTCTAGGTTCTGAACCGAGTTGGCCCACTGCGTGACAGCACAAATGGCTATAGTACATGTGCTAAAGAGATTGACTCAGGGCGGCCAGAAGAGGAGGCACGCATCATCCCACAACGAGTAGCACGAGAAGATCGTATGGTTGTTCGACTGACTTTAGGAATGAACTCGGTACAACATCTGAAATCCGGCAAAAGTTTACAAGCTTGAGCTGAGACCTCAAGTTACCATGCATCTTTCACCTTTGACATCATACCACGGAGAACAGAGGCTTGCACGCTGTAGAACCGGAATCAGGATGAGTCTCACGTCTGAGGCGGTCAGATCGTCACCAACGAGTCCGAAGACAATCTGCTGAAGGGACACAGGAAGTTGTGATTCTGGAGGTCTATACCTCTCCAACTCCAGTAGTGGGAAGCTATTGGATAAGACAATAGGACTGATTTGATTATTGTAGAATGGAGACTTGATGCTCGCCAGTGTGGCAACAACGTTGTCATACCTGTTATGGCCAGCGTACAAAATACAGCAGGAACTAAATTATTTCACACTGCGGTTCACAGATAAAAATAGTTCAGATGGCTCTAAGCACTATGGGACTTAACATCTGAGGTCATCAGCCCCTAGACTTAGAACTACTTAAACCTAACTAACCTAAGGACATCATAAACATACATCCCCGAGGCAGGATTCGAGCCTGCGACCGTAGCAGCAGCGTGGTTCCGGACTGAAGCGCCTAGAACTGCTCGGCCACAGAGGGCGGCGCGGTTCACAGCAGATACGCCTTGTGAATGTATGGATCATTGACTGTCTTGGCCGGTGCTCTGCTGTATCTATAACTGTATAGAGCATATCCAGGATACGAAGGAAAGGCGTATATTTTCATACCAACCTGCAGCCAGCAATCTTCATGATGTGACACAGTATGTGTTTGAGGCATGAAAAGAAATTCCTCAAGGTGACGTTCGGAGACTGTCTGCTTCCATCCCACAACGAATTCAAGGGTGTATTCCTGCCTACTCGGGGTCACACCTCTTACCTATGTTGATGACGTACTTTAATCCGAATGTATAAAGTTCAGTCATTTAAATCTCCACAGACTATAATATATATCGAACTGGTGCTTCATGCTGTAACAATTTGAAGTCCGTCAGTAATAAATTACTGAAAATGGTTATCAGCTGATATTGCATTTGGAGTACTGAACTGATAACATGACGTTAGTTATAGTGCATATTTCAATTGTGATCACAATGGCTGCTGTGTTAACCACAGATCACAGGAAGCAGTCACTTGGTTTGCTTCCCTCGTAAATTGTAGGGGCTTGCTTTTATCAGTCTGCAGCACTTGTAGTCCTGTTAACATAAACGCCAAAATCACCTCACGGCCAAGTGGTTTCCGCGCTTCAATCGCCTGCTGGCTTCCCTCATGACATGAGGAACCGGTGATCTGCAGGCCGTCTCATCACATATCACAGTTTATTTATTGCCATTTACATTCAGAAAATGTAAACAAGTAACGCCGAGTCCCTGCAGGGTTTGCCAGTAGTGGCAGTTTACAAGGATCATCTCAGAAATGCGGTCGAGATTTAACATAACGGCATGAGACAGCCGTCGTTTTTCTTGACCTGCGACCAGAAATCACGTCCTTGAGACGATTTAAACGCTATCCCTTATTCTTCTTGATCCTTTTAGGAATAAACATGCTAGGTGATATTGCACTGCAGTGTTAATTACATTCATTACGCATCATGTTAATTAGAAGTCCTATACATACGTGGAACATTCATTGCAGGTTATTATGTAAGTATCAGATTTGTTCAATCAGTCATCATTAATTTTAAAGTTGTGGGGCCGTCTGTGACACAGTTCATTGATGGCTCAGAAAGCTATTCTTATTTTATGTCATTTAATGACATTCGTAAAGTTTTGTGAAATGTTGCCTAGATAAGGCATGCATGCAATTGGAATGTTTTCTTGTTGTTTGCTGTGTTAATTTTTATTTGTTATTATTTTTTTCAGACAAATTTTCTATTAATGTGAGTTCATAATCTTTAGCTGTATCTGTTTGTTTAATTATGCCACTTCTACAAAATGATTCTCTTGAGTCAGATGTATTTTAAATATTCTGTTTATCCTGGATCTGTGTCATCGGTTACAGTCTGCTTTCGGCTGCGCTGGGGCGAGGACGTCCGCTGCGCCCCGCCGTGCGCGCCCGTGAGCGCTTGCTTGTGTTTACCTTCTCGCGGCGCGAGTTGTATTTGTTCCAAGTTCAGTGCGACTGTGGCACACACATGGCGCCACGATACGATCAGAATTACCTTCCAACCAGATCACGCGCATCCTCGAGCCTATGAAATACAACAGCTCATACGCGACAAACTACGTTTACATCCGGCGACTGTCGTCGGAATACATTTTTCTACATCGGCGAGCGTAGTTTATGTTAAAGTGATCAGTGCATAGGTCTGCACGACAGTGGTGTCTAAATACGTGAACTCTCTCAGATTTAAACATTCTGACTGGCATATCTGTGCAGTGGTGGTGGATCATGCAGGCATGGGCCTGAGGACTTTAAGGGTTTTTGAGCTCCCCTTCAAGGTCCCAGAGGAAGTTGTCAAGGACGCCTTCCGACCATATGGCAATGTCATCAGCCACGTTGCAGAAAAGTGGAAAACTTTTTCGACGTATAAGGTCTACAATGGTGTGCGCCAAATTAAACTTGAGCTCAAGAAACATGTGCTGTCCTATTTAAACATCGTTGGCTGTTGTGCAGTCATAATGTACGACGGTCAACCGCGTACCTGTTCTGGATGTGGGCAGGAGCGCCATGTTCGATTGGGCTGGTTACAACGTAGACTTATGCAGACACTAGTGGGAGACTCCGTTTTGGGGACGACAATCCTGCCCCTCACATACGCTCAGACGACGATGCGCACCATAGATGAGGAAGACACGGGCGGTTGGGCACATACATCGACGTCAGAAGGATCAAGGTAGGAAGAGGAAGGACCCCAGATGCCAACCCATATGTCGCTTCCTCCGCAGCAACAACAGCAGCAACAGTCCCACGGAATCCAGACGCAACATAACAATCAGAACGAGATGGACGTGGACGCGAACATTGACCCGACCGCGGCTTTCCTAGCAGAAGGTGATACGACGTGGATTGCCTCCCACATTCGGATACGGATTTCCACGTTCGAAAGCAACGTTCACCTCGACGACACAAGCGACGTCGGCGGACCCCTTCTGACGATTGCCTCCTACACACGGCCGGTCAAGAAGGTGACATCCCGTCAGACGGCATGGATGCTGCGCCTGCTGAGGATCTAAGTGGTGTAGACAGTTCACTTGCCCATACTACGAGTGCCCAGTTACTTCTTGCACCACAGATGCAGCAGGTCGCGTCGATGGATGGCGCTCCGTCTACCTCTACCAAAGACGACGGGCGTGAGAGAGATTTAGTTGCCGATCAGCTACACAGCATCGTGTTGCACCCACTGTGGTCGGACGATGTTGAGGAACTTCCTGGAGAGGGCACGGGTGACAGGGGAGGAGGTGGCATTGGGGATGCCTCTCCTAGCGTGAAAGACGCATAATTTGTGCGTGGTCCGGTAGGTCTGGCATCTCTTGCGTTTATCTTCGATTGCCATGGCGTCTACCCTAGGTGAAGAGGCTAGGCAGCACACCTTCCGCCTTGCCACAATCAATATCAACGCGATAAGGGCACCACACAAACTGACAATGCTACTATGCATGCTCGATGCGGCGGACATCGACGTGGCCCTCTTGCAGGAAGTATGTGTCGCTAGTTTCTCTGACTTCTACGGATATACCGCCCACGTCTCCCACGCCTCTTCTACCGATTGTGGTGTGGCTGTCCTGCTACGGGACGGCTTGGCGGCTACGGACGTACTGTACTTATCGAGTGCAAGAGCCATGGCCGTAACTGTCAACGGTGTACGACTCATCAATGTATATGCCCCTTCAGGATCAGGGAGACGGAGAGATCGGGCCCGCTTTTTTTCGGAAGATATTATGCCTCTATTTATGGGCCGCATAGACGATATGGTGATCGGAGGAGATTTTAACTGTACATTATCTCCGTCTGATCAGCAGCCACATGACGTCCCGTGTGCGGAATTGGAAATGCTAGTGCGTGATCTCCACCTGATCGACACGTGGCGCCACATCCATGGCCCAGCTCCTGGTTACACCCATTATACAAGTCATTCATCAAGTCGGTTAGACAGGATTTATGTCACAGACACCCTTTCGACAGCGACGAGAGGAGCAGAGCTCTGGCCCACTGCATTCACCGACCACACAGCCTATATTTTCACCATTGCCCTCCAACCTGCACGTGTGTGGCGCAGTAGGCCCCTCTGGAAACTGAACGTCGCCCATCTGGACGAGCCGGCATGTAAAGGTGCTATCGAAGAGTCGTGGAACGCGTCCTTACAGCGTCGTGGTCGTTATCGATCGACCCTCAGTTGGTGGATTGAATGTGCGAAGCCTGCTCTTAGGCGCACCTTCATGGCTTACGGCCGGGAAGAAGCGGCATGAGGAGCACGGAAAACTTTTATTACACCGTCCTACGGGAATGTCTTGCTATGGAGCCCTCACCTGACAGGCAGATCATAGTCAATCGCGCGAAAGCGCAGCTCGTCTCCTTAGCACGCCGTCATTTACAGGGCGCTGTTATACGGTCGCGTGCTCCAGACGTGATACAATCAGAAAAGCCATCTACGAACCACCTGCTCCTCGAACGCAGGAGGCGCCGTGGGGCACTGGTAACCGACATGATAACGGACGACGGTCGACACGTGGTAGAACAAGCAGATATAGCAGAAGCCTTCTATGGGCATTACGCTCAACTTTATTCAGCAGTGCTCCCTGATATGGCGACGGTAGACACCGTTTCAGCACATGTCCACGGTACAGTTCCACCAGACATGGTACCGACTTTACTGGGAGACGTGACAGAAGAGGAAGTGCTCGACGCCATTGGTAAAGGTGCTCCCCATAAATCACCAGGAATAGATGGATTACCATTAGAGTTCTATCGAGCATTTAAACAACTGTTGGTACGGTGTTTGATTGAAATTTGTCAGGAATTGATGTCCCCGGGTATAACATTGCCTGCACCGTTCTTGGAAGGTCTGATTGTCCCCATCCATAAGCCGAAGGGACGGAATCATGTCCGCGATTATCGCCCCTTAACGTTATTGAACAGCGACTTCAAGATCTTTTCGAGGCTGCTACCAGAACGTATTCGCGGCACACTATTGCACGTCCTGTCCAGCGATCAGACGTTCTTGGGGGGACCCAACAACATCAGAACTGCGTTATGTCGTTATAGAGATTTCATCTCCCTTGCACGGGTGAGACGTTTGCCGGCAGCCCTGGCGTCTATCGACTTTAGCCAGGCTTTTGACCGTGTGGGCCACACTTTCCTCACGGCCGTTCTACGGCGCATGGAATACCCCGACCCCTTTTTCACAGTGTTGACACGCCTTCTGCATGGTGCAACTTCTCGAGTTCTTGTTAATGGAAGACTGACGGCACCCATGCCGATCCGCTAATCAGTACGACAGGGATGTCCATTATCAACATCGTTATTTGCATTGGCCTTAGAACCTTTGTTGTGTGGTCTCCGAGACAGGATCGCTGGGATACAGTTCGGCGGCTCTATCTATCGCTGCACCGCTTATGCGGATGATTTGATGATCGTCATACGTGGAGCTGACGACATGGCCGCGGCTTTGGACTGGATTGCAACCTACGGTAAAGCTTCTCGTAGCCAAATCAACGTTGACAAGTCCGTCGCCTTGAACATCGGGATTGGGCTGCCGCAGGAACATATTGCCCCCTTACGCTTCAGTGATACCGTACGCTGCTTGGGCTTAGATTTCATGAACGACATGCGACGCGCGACGACGCTCAATTATCGACGCCTTCTTAACCAAATTAGGGCCGGAATTGCAAATCAGCGCTTGCGATCCCCCAACATCGTTCAGCGGGCGTATTATGCCAATGTATACCTTGCGTCTTGCATACCGCATGTCGCCCAAACGCTACCCATTCCGAAACCCATGGCTCGTAGCATTATGGCAGCGCTGGGATACTTCGTCACCTCTGGTATGTTACCGAAGATCAGATACGTATCTCTTACCCTCCCCAAGGAAAAAGGTGGTCTCGGCCTAGTTAACGTCCATGAGAGGGCCATTGCCCTCTATGTTAGCTCACATTTATGTCTGCAGCGCCGTTGTCCTGCGAGCCTCACGGCGCTACGACCTGCTTCACTAAGAGCGCCCGTGCCATTACAAGACCTCCCAGCGCCCCTCTTTTATATAGGACGTTTCTATTTAGAAAAAAGTTATTGCAATGTAGCGCTCACGACACCGCGAATGGTCACTACTCGACGCCTATATCACGACATGCTGCAACGCCGCCCCCTAAATGTGGTCGAACTAAAATATCCTGACGTACGGTGGCGCGTGGTGTGGAAGACTGTACACGATGCCATGCTTGATTCCGATGTTGTTTCCCAATGGTACGTAGTCGTTAATGGGAAGATGGTGACGCAAGAACGTCTCTACAATATCCACATGGCAGAATCTCCCAATTGTGTGGGTTGTAATACAGTAGATTCTGACGAGCACCGCCTCAGCTGTGGAGAGGCGGAACCGGTTTGACACCTTGTGCGGCAGATGCTGGCTTATCTCTTGCGAGTTAGGCCGGAGCATATATCTGCACGCACGTTATTGTTTCCGGATGAGACATTTTACCCCACGACTCGAACCAACTCTGTCACCTGGATACGTAGACATGCGGTCCATTACCTCTGTCGTGACGGACACAAGAATTTACTTGACTTCTGGCTCTATTTGCAAGAAAGACATGTTATTTTCGGGCATACCAGATATCGACAATGCTTCGCAAACTACCTCTGGAGTGCCTTTCACAGCCCGCCGTGCAGCTGGAATGTTCCAGGCAGTGGTAGATGAGGTCAGAACGAACTGCAAACGATCATATATTGAACAATTTTTTATCAGTGGGCGCAGTCGCTGGGAAGCCTAACTACCAAGTGGTGGCTTTATTTTCATGTTATTTATGTTTACTATCTTCGATGGTGTCTTCATTCTGTTTTAGTTTTCCAGGTTTCATTAACCATGACTGTTCGCACATTGATATCTATACAAAAAACAAAACAAAAAAGTGGCGTCAAATCGAAAGACTTGCACCAGGCGAGTGGTCTACCGGACGGGAGGCCCTCTTCACACGACATTATTATTATTATGGAGGGGTAAAATTTTCGACAAAGTATTTGATAATTTTTTAGATATTTAACTGATTTCTTTGTTTTTATTAGGAGTGTGACTTTTTCCTCATGCTCAGCTTAACACCAAATTAGTTACAGTCGTAAATGTTAAAGTGTAGGCAGGAACTATAGAACATTTTGAAATATAACCTTTTGTCATATTATCTTATAGTCACAAACATTATAAAGCACGTAACATGTATACAGGCTTTTTGTGCGTCTGCGAATGTTTCGCAATTTACTTAGCTAAATTTCATTTTCATTATGCCATTGCACAGAAAATTTTAATGGTGAAATCGTAAAATGAACAGAAGTAGTTTTGTCAGTTGCTACCGTTGTTTATCATATAATTTAGGAAAAAGTAAAACAAAACTTACAAAATTAAAAATTAAATAAATCGTCATTGTCACTGTGGCACAATAACATTAGAGAGATTTTAATCAAACATATATTTGTTTTCTACGATTACATTACGTAAACTCTTCGGCTTTAAACTCTCTGGTGAAAAAATGTAACTTACGAGTATCTTCTACATAATCACAACACTATGTGACTGATGTACAGTAAGAATGATATATCCGAATTTCAGTGTCAAAATACTTTCCACTCACCGTTTTCAGGCACTGTTCTTCAAGCTCTGTATGTGTCTTTTATATCCTTAAACCATCTGCAAAATCTATAAATTATGAGACGACTTCACTTGATTGTGAAACAGAACTTCGTGACTGGCCTTGGTTGGTCGTCGGGAATCGGATAGAACTGGTTTCTTTAGTGAGTTAATTCTTTATTTAAAATTTTCCGCATTTATTCGCATTCAGTCACTAGTTGCCCAAATCCCTTCGCTCACTTCTCCAATATTTTCACGTATGGCCACAGTTTTGAGACATCTTTCACGTGATCATCTTCAAAAGAAGTACGATGATGATTTTGTTAAACCACCTTAAAGGTTAAAATGAAGAATCAGACTCCTCATACCCCTTACCACCTTGGATGGATTTCCATTGCCAATAACCTGTCCCAAACAAAGAGTTTCATCACGGCACAGTATCCTCCCAAACAAAGAGTTTCATGACTACACAGTATCCCAGTTAATCCACTGGGACGAAACGCACACAGCATAAATAAAACTATGCCATAGGCCAACATGAAAATTTAGCAACGCAAGAGAAAACAATGCCGAAATTTTTCTCCCTGCCCTCACGAAATCTGAATTTTTTATACGAATGAGATAGAACACTTCGTGTCATTTACACAAAATGTAAATTAATCTTCATTTCTGCTATGCAATTATCTATTAAAACTGCCTCAATTAAATGTTCTGAAATATCGACCATTACAATTTACGTTGCACACCGATGCTAAAAATCGTTATAGTTAGCTCATGAAAACACATAGGAGCGAAATTCGCCATCAGGCAGCAGATTCGATTTGCGAACCGAACTTGGTTGAAGTTAAGTACGTAAACCAGAGCTGTTAAGAACTCTACTTCACGGAAGGCTTCGTTACTTTGTGTTTTCATGAGCTAACTATAACGATTTCTTACCATCTGTGCCGCTAATAAATTCAAATGGCCGATGTTTCAGAACATTTAATTGACGCAATCTTCAATAAATAGTTGCATAGTATAAATGAAGTGAATATAATAACGAAGAGTCCTGATTTCGTGAATAACGAGTCCTCATCATGGGACTGGTCAAGATTAGAACATGAATACCAGTTCCCAAGTTGAAACACAAAGTAAAATCCCCTTGTATGGAATATTGAGTTATTCGTTATTGTGGAATATACAGTTTCACCTTTCAAATTATTATAAAAAAATCTATTTGAAAAGTTCAGAGCAGCGTCTAATTTCCCCTCCCAAGACTGACACATGCTCTAATTTCCAGAAGGGAATCTTCGAAAGAAAACCAATCCTCTAAATCGTAAAAAAAAATCTTGTGGTGTTGCAGTTCTTCTTATTTCCGTGCTTGCTAAGAAAACTGGATGAGGAATTCCGCCTTATGCAAGACACCTTTGGGGTTTTGTTTAACCCAGACTTGTTTCAGCACTTTTTGTGCTATCTTCAGAGGGTTTCTTTACTTCCTTTCTGTAAAAGTGTTATTACATACTAACGTTTAGCAAAAACATTTGAAATATTATAAGCCGGCCGGAGTGGCCGAGCGGTTCTAGGCGCTTCAGTCTGGAACCGCGCTACCGCTACGGTCGCTGGTTCGAATCCTGCCTCGGGCACGGATGTGTGTGATGTCCTTAGGTTAGTTAGGTTTAAGTAGCTCTAAGTTCTAGGGGACTGATGACCTCAGCTGTTAAGTTCCATAGTGCTCAGAGCCATTTGAACCATTTTTTTGAAATATTATACATGGTTTGTTTACAGTTCATCTCAACTGTGAACTGTAAACAAACCACGTATAATATTTGACAACAATCATTTCATCCACAAATGTAAATATTTTGTACCAAATGTTTTCGCTAAACGTTAATATGTGATAACACTTTCTAAAGAAACTCTCTGAAGACAGCGCAAAAAGTGTTGAAACAAGTCTGGATAAAACAAAATTCCAAAGGTGTCTTGCATAAGGCGGTGTTCCGCAACCAAGAAAAATTATTGTTCATACAACAAAATGGGCCTAAGTTTTGCAACGTAGGGATTGAAAGTTAAAATGATTATCTTCGACATTTCTGATCGCGTCAGTGCTAAAAAAAGTTTCAATATTCGGCCACTATCAGATGTGGCCTACATCCCAGTGACTCAACGCTCACTCGAAATAAACTCTCTGCAACGCTTCAAACGATAAACACACAGGCCGGCGCTGAACTCACAGCACTGCCACATTCCTCTCTTTTTTTCACTCCGTATGACTTCTCAAGCCAGCCCGAAGATATGACAAACAGGAGCAGATTTCAGCTCTCAGCGCCTGCGTGGCCTCGACGGCCGAGACATGGCTGACCGCTAAGTGCTACCAGCACTCTGCTTATCTCTGCCCTGCTGGGCTTTCGTCATTGCCCCAGATGTCCCCCGTAAATCAGGAATTTCACGACTTGGTTTACTCGGTAAAGGCAGCTCAGTGACCCTGGTGCAGATGACCCATCCGAAGGCGACCTAAGACGAACAGCAGGAGCCGACTTCGCCGCCATAGCACCTCCCACAGTACGCGAAGGTCCGCCATAAATCGTGCAGAGTCTGTATGGAAGCAGTGTAACCTAGCTAGGCCCGCGCCACAGTCGAGGTCGGTATTTCCGATTCCCTTTAGTATTATTTCATTCACCGACTGTACAGCTAAACGTTAATAAAATCCTCTGATGGAAAAAACTGCACAACTTTCTTTTATAGCGTGCCTTTCTTTACGGTTACGTTATGGTTCACTGTTGCCACATTCGACTGTCAGTCCCGTCTCATCCTGATGACCTCAGAGCCAGAGCCCGTCTCATCTCGCACAACTTCCCCTTCAGGCATGTGTCAGAAAAGCGAAAAATTATACTGTGAAAAGGTAGTTAACGAACAAGTATCCTGGTATTGAATGACGCCGCATGCCGTCCGCTCAACCTCTCAGTAAGCAGTGACTGACTTGCAGCGGCAGCACCGTACCTCAAGTGACTAACGCATGCTAAAATTGCAGCATACAGCCCAGAGGCAGCCGATTCAGTTTCTGATGGAGGATAAAATTTTCGTCAGCCGTGTTTGACCAGCGAGAGAAAGAGAGGTAGTGAAGTAACGTTCCTGAGCAGCAGGCCTTGTGTCAATGTCCTACACTGAATTCCGAATCTTTCCAAAGCGCCCACATGTCTAACAGATGAGATGAGCAGCTTTTCTATTAGAGAGATGTAGGATGTATGCCGTAACAGTGTCTTATGATTTCCATCTCTCTCATGATCATTTACAAAACAAGCATAACATTATACTCTAATCACGGATGCTCACTAAAAAGTCACCCTTATCATACTCGGCACGGAGGCAGACTAAATAAGAAATAGTGACAACTGCAATGTCTTGGCTTATATTATTGATCCAGCAAGGCAGCGCAATGGTTAGCACACTGGACTCGTAATCGGGAGAAAGGCGGTTCAAACCTGCGTCCGGCGTTTCTCGTGATTTTCCTAAATCGCTCCAGGCAAATGCGAGGATGGTTCCTTTGAAATGGTGTAAGACGTGTATATTTCTACTGTTTATTGTCAAATCACAATTTATGAAAGATGTTTATATTTTATTAATAGGATTAAGTAGGAATAATTAATATTTGTCATGTTGGAAATAATTGTGGTAGCAGGGAATGTCTGCACCAAAGTATTGTTGGCAAGAGAGACCGCAAATTGGTATAATTTTAAAAAGGGCGGGAGAGACCACGTATGCATACAATTTAAGAAAAGAGCGGGAAAGACCGCGCATTGATACATTTTGTAATGGTAGCAGGGATTGTCTGCACCAGAAAGCATTGTTGGCAGGATAGACCGCACTTTAGCGTTCGTAGGAAGTCAGTAGTAAGCGAGAAGTGAAGGGAGTCGGTAGCAGGTCTGAAGCGAGAGGTTGAGAGGAGCGGTGTGCGTGCCAGCCATTAGCTATGATTTACAAGAAATTATAAACGGATGTACAGAGATATTAGCTAACTATTATAACAAGAGGAACTAATATTGTGGAATTAATTTTTTGAGAAACTCAAGACTACTGAAGGTATCTTTGCGCATTGCTAGTTGTAAAATTACTGTAAAAGGTAAGTCCCATTTGAACGTTTGTAAAATCAATTCATTCAGAATATAATTAACTTTTGCCAGCAATATTGCATTTCTAATTATAACCCATCCCAAAAACCATCAACGTAAAACTTTGCAAAATTTCATTGTTGTCAACAAAAAGTTTAACTATGAATTACGTAACTTCAGTCAAATTAATTAAATAATAACGTCACCTTTGCTATTAAAGAATAACGTTAGCTTCGGTAATAAATACAGCCACTTATTATGAAAGCCCACCAGCAGCTAATAGAGTATAGTAAAACAGAGTAAGTATATTCATGTCGCAGTTCGATGTAGCAGTCAGATGGCGATCCAGTAACAGTAAAAAAGGTAAGGAACAGTTTTGGGTTATTGCAGATAACGACTGAGGGCCACGACGACGACACATTCTATGTTTCGTCGAAATAATCAGAAAATCACTTTTAATAAGCTGCAATTAAATTTGTATGCGAAGATAGAGAAAGAGAATAAATTTCAAAGGGAAGATTTCATTTGTTATTATTAAGCAAGAGATAGAAATCCTAAGGAAAGGCTTCATAGTTTATTGAAAAGGGAAGGTTGTCATTAACAAAAGAGATACAGAGGAGACGGTTATTGCGTAATAACAAAAGAGGTATAGAGGAGACGGGAAGGTTTCAATGGCACGGCCGATTAACTTCCCCATCCATGACACAATCCGAACTTGTACTCCGTCTCTAATGAGCTCGATGTAGACCAGACGTAAAACTCAGTCTTCCTTCTTCCTCTGGCTTATGTTGTCAACCACGCGAATAGATCCTAACATTTTACGATAACTGTAGACGTTGGTAGCCAGTATACTTTTCCATCTTAATGGAGAACATCACTACGACATCGAGGTCATTAGCGATGGAGTTCATTCTCAAATGAATAATAAACTAAGGGCCTTGTCTATAAGAAAGATAGTACCTTCCACAGAACTCGCGAAAATCCATCATATCCATGCGCAACTAATCTCTGCAAATGATGACAGATAATTATTTTTGTCGTATCGTAAAGTAAGCTTTTTCCCCCTTTCATTCATCGACTGATCATGACAAGAACGATCTCTAATGTATACCTGTGTGAACTGTTATTCGTCAAACTTTACCTTCACGCCGCGCGGTCTGAGGCGCCTTGTCACGGTCCGTGCGACTCCCCCCCCTCGGAGGTTCGAGTCTTCCCTCGGGCATGGGTCTGTGTGCTGTCAATAGCGTAAGTTAGTTTAAGTTAGATTAAGTAGGGACCGGTGACCTAAGTAGTTTGGTCCTATAAGACCTTACCACAAATTTCTAAATTTACCTTCACCGTCTCTTCGGTTGCAAGTGGAGCGTTACGCCACTGCTGTTCAGGAAAAGCATGGTGGCATGTTTTCAGTTATAAAGCCCGGCCAACGTACGTCAGTTTACCAGTGTCTGTCCGCTGACTTACACCACACTGACATGAAAATGGCAGCACAGCCGAAAGTGTGTAGTGCTGACTAAAGCGTAAAAGCATGATTTAATCCTACTAATGACAGTCAGTGTGACAGATTGTTATCATTCAGAAAATTTGTTTTGCTTGTGGACCTCATTACAACTAACATGTGACAGTTGGTGGTACATGTCCCAACACGGTACATGTCCCAACACGCGCTGGAATAGGTTCACTTCATAGCGTAAGGAGATTAAGGGGAAAAGTTGTTAGTTTCAAGTAAAGATTGGAATGAGTGATGGAACCAGTATTCGTTTCCACTGTTCCGCCTTAGCTGCACACACACACACACACACACACAAGGGTGGTCCATTGATCGTGACCGGGCCAAATAACTCACGAAATAAGCGTCAAACGAAAAAACTACAAAGAACGAATGGCGCTATGGTTCGCCCGCTAGATGGCGCTGCCATAGGTCAAACGGATACCAACTGCGTCTTTGAAAATACGAACCCCCATTTTTTACTACATATTCGTATAGTACGTATGGAAATTTGAATGTTTAGTTGGGCCACTTTTTTCGCTTTGTGATAGATGGCACTGTAATAGTCACAAACATATGGTTCACAATTTTAGACGAACAGTTGGTAACAGGTAGGTCGTTTAAATTAAAATACAGTACGTAGGTACGTTTGAACATTTTATTTCGGTTGTTCTAATGTGATAAGTGTACCTTTGTAAACTTATCGTTTCTGAGAACGCATGCTGTTACTGCGTGATTACCTGTAAATACCACATTAATGCAATAAATGCTCAAAATTATGTCCGTCAACCTCAATGCATTTGGCAATACGTGTAACGACATTCCTCTCAACAGCGAGTAGTTCGCCTTCCGTAATGTTCGCACATGCATTGACAATGCGCTGACGCATGTTGTCAGGAGTTGTCGGTGGACCACGATGGCAAATATCCTTCAACTTTCCCCACAGAAAGAAATGCAGGGACGTCAGATCCGGTGAACGTGCGGGCCATGGTATGGTGCTTCGACTACCAATCCACCTGTCATGAAATATGCTATTCAATACCGCTTCAACCCCACGCGAGCTATGCGCCGGACATCCATCATGTTGGAAGTACATCGCCATTCTGTCATGCAGTGAAACATCTTGTAGTAACATCGGTAGAGCATTACGTAGGAAATCAGCATACATTGCACTATTTAGATTACCATCGATAAAATGGGGGCCAATTATCCTTCCTCCCATAAAGCCGCACCATACATTAACCCGCCAAGGTCGCTGATGTTCCACTTGTGCCGGCCGCTGTGGTCTAGTGGTTCTAGGCGCGCAGTCCGGAACCGCAGGACTGCTACGGTCGCAGGTTCGACTCCTGCCTCGGGCATGGATGTGTGTGATGTCCTTAGGTTAGTTTGGTTTAAGTAGTTCTAAGTTCTAGGGGACTGATGACCACAGAAGTTAAGTCCCATAGTGCTCAGAGCCATTTGAGTTCCACTTGTCGCCGCCGTCGTGTATTTTCCGTTGTCCAACAGTGCATGTTATGCCGTTCACGTTACCGCTGTTGGTGAATGACGCTTCGTCGCTAAATCGAACGCGTGCAAAAAATCTGTCATCGTCCCGTAATTTCTCTTGTCCCCAGTGGCAGAACTGTACACGACGTTCAAAGTCGTCGCCAGGCAATTGCTGGTGCATAGAAATATGGGACGGGTGCAATCGATGTTGATGTAGCATTCTCAACGCCGACGTTTTCAGAGTCCCGATTCTCGCGCAATTTGTTTGCTACTGTTGTGCGGATTAGCCGCGACAGCAGCTAAAACACCTACTTGGGCATCATCATTTGTTGCAGGTCGTGGTTGACGTTTCACATGTGGCTGAACACTTCCTGTTTCCTTAAATAACGTAACTATCCGGCGAACGGTCCGGACGCTTGGATGATGTCGTCCAAGATACCGAGCAGCATACATAGCACATGCCCGTTGGGCATTTTGATCACAATAGCCATACAACAACATGATATCGACCTTTCCCGCAATTCGTAAACGGTCCATTTTAACACTGGTAATGTATCACGAAACAAATACCGTCCGCACTGGCTGAATGTTACGTGATACCACGTACTTATACCTTTGTGACTATTTCAGCGCCATCTATCACAAAGCGAGAAAAGTGGTCCAACTAAAACATTCATATTTCTTTACGTACTACACGAATATGTAATAAAAATGGGGGTTCCTATTTTAAAAAAACGTGGTTGATATCCGTTTGACCTATGGCAGCGACATCTAGCGGGCCAACCATAGCGCCATCTTCCCCTTCAAGCTAGACGAGTTTCGTTCTTTGTAGTTTTTTCGTTTGATGCTTATTTCGTGATATATTTGGCCCGGTCACTATCAATGGCCCACGCTGTATACGATCATTTTACGCTCAACACGTTTTCAAGTGGAAAGTGAAAAATTATTTAGTGACAAATTTTCCTGCAGATAGCTCTTGAAAATCTGTACCTATTGATCACATTTGAATGGCTGTGGGGCCCGAAATCAGCTGATTATATGAAGCCACAGACTTTTGTCTAATAATTATCGCGCAATAGGGGTGAGAGTGTCACTGATATGATACGCGAGTTGGGGTGGCAGTCACTGAAACAAAGGCGGTTTTCTTTGCGGTGAGATCTATTTATGAAATTTCAATCACCAACTTTCTCTTCCGAATGCGTAAATATTTTGTTGACAGCCACCTACGTAGAGAGAAATGATCATCATAATAAAATAAGAGAAATCAGAGCTCTAACGGAAAGATTTAGGTGTTCCTTTTTCCTACGCGCCATTCGATAGTGGAATGGTAGAGTAGTAGAATGAAAATGGTTAGATGCACTCTCTACTAGGCACTTAAGTGTGAATTGCAGAGTAGCCATGTATATGTAGATGTAGAAATGACGTTACTTAATAATTCTGTATAGGCTGTTGGCACCAGAACGTGCGAAAGATTCTCATCACTCATTTATGTACCATCAGTTTGCCTTCTTATCAACATATACTACTCCAACGTCATAATTAGGATGGCGCGAACGTTATGTGCATGGTTTAAGTTACTCTTTTTCACGTCCCGTTTCAAAATCTGTAGAGCCTTAAACCAGTCGTGAGAGGAAATATACAATTGTATTTAAGAATTCCACCTCTAACCACCTACGCCCATGAACCATGGACCTTGCCGTTGGTGGGGAGGCTTGCGTGCCTCAGCGATACAGATGGCCGTACCGTAGGTGCAACCACAACGGAGGGGTATCTGTTGAGAGGCCAGACAAACGTGTGGTTCCTGAAGAGGGGCAGCAGCCTTTTCAGTAGTTGCAGGGGCAACAGTCTGGATGATTGACTGATCTGGCCTTGCAACACTAACCGGAACGGCCTTGCTGTGCTGATAATGCGAACGGCTGAAAGCAAGGGGAAACTACGCCCGTAATTTTTCCCGAGGGCATGCAGCTTTAGTGTATGGTTAAATGATGATGGCGTCCTCTTGGGTAAAATATTCCGGAGGTAAAATAGTCCCCCATTCGGATCTCCGGGCGGGGACTACTCAAGAGGACGTCGTTATCAGGAGAAAGAAAACTGGCGTTCTACGGATCGGAGCGTGGAATGTCAGATCCCTTAATCGGGCAGGTAGGTTAGAAAATCTAAAAAGGGAAATGGATAGGTTAAAGTTAGACATAGTGGGAATTAAAGAAGTTCGGTGGCAGGAGGAACAAGACTTTTGGTCAGGTGAATACAGGGTTATAAATACAAAATCAAATAGGGGTAATGCAGGAGTAGGTTTAATAATGAATAAACAAATAGGAGTGCGGGTAAGCACCTACAAACAGGACAGTGAACGCATTATTGTGGCCAAGATAGACACGAAGTCCTTGCCCACTACAGTAGTACAAGTTTATATGCCAACTGGCTCTGCAGATGATGAAGAAATTGATGAAATGTATGATGAGATAAAAGAAATTATTCAGGTAGGGAAGGGAGACGAAAATTTAATAGTCATCGGTGACTGGAATTCGAGTGTAGGAAAAGGGGGAGAAGGAAACATAGTGGGTGAATATGGATTGGGGGAGAGAAATGAAAGAGGAAGCCGTCTGGTAGAATTTTGCACAGAGCATAGCTTAATCATAGCTAACACTTGGTTCAAGAATCATAAAAGAAGGTTGTATACCTGGAAGAATCCTGGAGATACTAGAAGGTATCAGATAGATTATATAATGGTAAGGCAGAGAATTAGGAACTAGGTTATAAATTGTAAGACATTTCCAGGGGCAGATGTGGACTCTGACCACAATCTATTGGTTATGACCTGTAGATTAAAACTAAAGAAACTGCAAAAAGGTGGGAATTTAAGGAGATGGGACCTGGATAAACTGAAAGAACCAGAGGTTGTACAGAGTTTCAGGGAGAGCATAAGGGAACAATTGAGAGGAATGGGGGAAAGAAATACAGTAGAAGAAGAATGGGTAGCTCTGAGGGATGAAGTAGTGAAGGCGGCAGAGGATCAAGTAGGTAAAAAGACAAGGGCTAGTAGAAATCCTTGGGTAACAGAAGATATATTGAATTTAATTGATGAAAGGAGAAAATATAAAAATGCAGTAAATGAAGCAGGCAAAAAGGAATACAAACGTCTCAAAAATAAGATTGACAGGAAGTGCAAAATGGCTAAGCAGGGATGGCTAGAGGACAAATGTAAGGATGTAGAGGCTTATCTCACTAGGGGTAAGATAGATACTGCCTACAGGAAAATTAAAGAGACCTTTGGAGAAAAGAGAGCCACTTGTATGAATATCAAGAGCTCAGATGGAAACCCAGTTCTAAGCAAAGAAGGGAAAGCAGAAAGGTGGAAGGAGTATATGGATGGTTTATACAAGGGCGATGTTCTTGAGGACAATATTATGGAAATTGAAGAGGATGTAGATGAAAATGAAATGGGAGATATGATACTGTGTAAAGAGTTTGACAGAGCACTGAAAGACCTGAGTCGAAACAAGGCCCCGGGAGCAGACAACATTCCATTGGAGCTACTGACGGCCTTGGGAGAGCCAGTCCTGACAAAACTCTACTATCTGGTTAGGAAGATGTATGAGACAGGTGAAATACCCTCAGACTTCAAGAAGAATATAATAATTCCAATCCCGAAGAAAGCAGGTGTTGACAGATGTGAAAATTACCGAACTATCAGTTTAATAAGTCACTGCTGCAAAATACTAACGCGAATTGTTTACAGACGAATGGAAAAACTAGTAGAGGCCGACCTCGGGGAAGATCAGTTTGGATTCCGCAGAAATGTTGGAACACGTGAGGCAATACTGACCCTACGACTTATATTAGAAAATAGATTAAGGAAATGCAAACCTACGTTTCTAGCATTTGTAGACTTAGAGAAAGCTTTCGACAATGTTGACTGGAATACTCTCTTTCAAATTCTGAAGATGGCAGGGGTAAAATACAGGGAGCGAAAGCCTGTTTACAATTTGTACAGAAACGAGATGGCAGTTATAAGAGTCGAGGGGCATGAAAGGGAAGCAGTGGTTGGGAAGGGAGTGAGACAGGGTTGTAGCCCGTCCCCGATGTTATTCGATCTGTATATTGAGCAAGCAGTAAAGGAAACAAAAGAAAAATTCGGAGTAGGTATTAAAATCCATGGAGAAGAAAAAAAAATGTTTAGGTTCGCCGATGACATTGTAATTCTGTCAGAGACAGCAAAGGACTTGGAAGAGCAGTTGAACGGAATGGATAGTGTCTTAAAAGGAGGGTATAAGATGAACATCTACAAAAGTAAAACGAGGATAATGGAATGTAGTCGAATTAAGTCGGGTGATGCTGAGGGAATTAGATTAGGAAATGAGACACTTAAAGTAGTAAATGAGTTTTGCTTTTTGGGGAGCAAAATAACTGATGATGGTCGAAGTAGAGAGGATATAAAATGTAGACTGGCAATGGCAAGGAAAGCGTTTCTGAAGAAGAACAATTTGTTAACATCGAGTATAGATTTAAGTGTCAGGAAGTCTTTTCTGAAAGTATTTGTATGGAGTGTAGCCATGTATGGAAGTGAAACATGGACGATAAATAGTTTGGACAAGAAGAGAATAGAAGCTTTCGAAATGTGGTCCTACAGAAGAATGTTGAAGATTAGATGGGTAGATCACGTAACTAATGAGGAGGTATTGAATAGAATTGGGGAGAAGAGGAGTTTGTGGCACAACTTGGCAAGAAGAAGGGACCGGTTGGTAGGACATGTTCTGAGGCATCAAGGGATCACAAATTTAGCATTGGATGGCAGCGTGGAGGGTAAAAATCATAGAGGGAAACCAAGAGATGAATACACTAAGCAGATTCAGAAGGATGTAGGCTGGGAGATGAAGAAGCTTGCACAGGATAGAGTAGCGTGGAGAGCTGCATCAAACGAGTCTCAGGACTGAAGACAACAACACAACAACACCTCTTACCAGCCCTATAATAGAAGCTTAACATATTTTCTTATGCCATTTTGAAATGATAGCGGTAGCCTTTTCCTCAAATTACCAAAATTACTCGGGACAAATAAGTCCTTTTCCCAATGTGAGAAACTATATCTAGATGAATCATAGCCATATACGAAGGAACAAATATTCTATTTCAAATATAAAAGTTTTACAAACGAGACAATCTTGCGAATATTGTATTTAATAGCTTGTGCATTAGATTATTAATCTACTGTTCACCAATAATGAGTAAATGAAACCAAATTGAGAAGAATTATTATCAAAAACTAGTAGCAAGTTCAAAACATTTCGAAATAGAAGCTACAGGCAGCTGACAAATTTACGTTTTCAAGACTGGGATAATTGCTGAGACGTTAAAGAAGCTCTGTTCATTTTCAAATATTACGTGGTCTATGGTGTATAGAATTTCCGTTTCAAAGTACAAGTCGGAGCCGACTGATGCAGGACGCCGTAACCGTCGACATGTTTTGTAACTACTTTTTTAGTATTGAGAAATCTTCTAACCACAAAAATATGTAACTACAGTATTATCAATATTAAAAACTTAAATACACGACACTGATGTTCCAGAACAATATATCCTTAATAATCAGTTATGAATGTCTGTTGGCTGTCGACGCCTTCTTCACATAACTTAACACTAAACACATAGTCTAAACACATCAGCGAGAGTGGAAAGCTGTACAAAGACTGTTTCACAAAGATATACGACTTTTCAAAACTACACTGGGGTGAAAAAAAGTCTTTAGATAGCGATATGAACGTGTGTAGATGGCGGTAGTACCGTGTACACAGTTATAATGGGCAATTCGTTGGTGGAGCGGTCATTTGTACACAGGTGATTCATGTGAAAAGGTTTCCGACGTGATTATGGCGGCTCAACGATTAGCACACTTTGAATACGCAGTGACTAAAATTATTTGGTCTTTATATTTCATTTGCTTTTAATTGGTTGTGCATATTTATTTATGTTGCTTGCAGCTTTTTTTATTTGCATTTTCCTTCGTTTTTTGCGGCAATTCTCGTGTTGAACAGTTATGCATTTTTCGGCATTATGCTAGCAACTGTAGTTCACCACGATCTGCCCATTGTGTTAGTGAATAAATATCGTAGGGGGAAACATTTTTGATTTGGATAGATGTCT
Source organism: Schistocerca serialis cubense (assembly GCF_023864345.2). Taxonomy (NCBI): domain Eukaryota; kingdom Metazoa; phylum Arthropoda; class Insecta; order Orthoptera; family Acrididae; genus Schistocerca; species Schistocerca serialis. Next base: position 914,514,876 of record NC_064638.1, read on the forward strand.
GAATGCTCATCCTGTTATTGTTTTACGAGGCTTGCTTGGGTGTGTGAACGAAATATACAGTCAGTCCTGGGGAGAGTCAAATAATCTTCGTTTCAGTTACATTAAAATTTACGTAAGTGAGAAAAAAGGGGAGACGTATCAAGTTTCCTTCACTTTAAGTAGATGAATACGGTCGTTTCTAGCTAGATTAACAATCGTTGAGGCCCTGTTTCGTCACAGTTAGAACACGCGTATTATCTAATGTTGAGAAAAATATTAACTGGCTGATGCTGCTTTAGTAAGGATGAGTAATGAAACTGTGTTTGGTCACTAAGGATCAGGTAAGGATTTTTTGACTAGTGATTGTTAATAGCTATAATTTCAAGTAATAGTGGTTTTCTGCCTCAGTTCCTCTATGGAGAACATCACATTTAATATAATAAGAATGATATTCATTCAGAGCATGTTCAACAAAGGTGGAATATTCCTTTTTGAATCTCCAGCTCCTTTCATACTCAGTCAGTCTAGTAATTGTTGCCCTACCTGATTGATCTACACGTAATTTTCCACAGTTACTGCAGGAAATCATATAAATTCCACGTTGTTCTGAAGCTGGACGTACTGAAAGCAGATCTCGAATATCCTTTGTCAGACGACGTTTCAATAAAACATCTGGTGCAGTCGGCATAGTTGACCAGTTTTCGTCCATAGCGCAGGGCGAATTCATTGGGAAGGGAGGCCAACATTGTTTGCCCGCTTTCGGTCAGAATCGAGGCGTATGCCATGCAGTCTTTCTCAAATAGGTGCAATCTAAATTTGGCTAATATACTGAAGTTTTCTTTAAACTTGGATGGAGGTCTCTATCTGTCACCAGTCTCGAGAAAATTGATCTGATGTAGCATACTTATTTGCGGTCACGCTCGCCAGCGATAAGGCCAAAATGAAATATCCACAATGTTCTTCGTCTTTCATGAACGGTTTGAGATGTCGAAATGAGATTTTGGCAAATGATAGGACAAAAAGAGGAGAGTATTTTGTTATATGTTTATTAAGCAAAAATTCATTATCTACCGTGTTATATCTCACGAACATGAGTGCACTAGCATCCAGATTGTATAGGTTACCTAAGCTTCAAAAAGGAGGTATTCCAATAAAACCTGCAGTATCTTCAGTTTCAGCACCTTGCCATAATTTAGCGAAGGAATTAGATTCACTAACTGAAACAAAAACTAAATTTCAAGCAAAATTTAGAAAACCTAATCCGCTTGCATTAGTGAAACAACTAACAGACATACCCATTCCACTCAGTGCTAAGATAGTCTCATTTGATATATGCATCCTATTGCCAATATTCCTGTTGGACAGGGTATGGAAGTTTTAGCAGAATGGTTACATAAAACCAAAACAAATCCATTGGAGACAGAGGATATAAGACTGGCAACTGATATATAGTTAAAGCAAAACTATTTCCAAGTTACTGAGTCTCTGTTCTGTTAATCAGATGGGTTGTAGCAGTGGATTCCTCTCTGAGGCCCATCTTATGAAATTGTTATGGATAATTTTGAAGAAACATTTTTAGATAAGGAGCCTTAAGTTCCAAAATACAATACTGGTCTAGGAATGTGGATGATGTACTTTTCTTGAGGACACGTACCTTCAGACAGTTAAATAATTTTTTTCAACATTTAATTTCGCACCACAGTAAAATTAAGTTTACACTGAAGTTGGAAGAAGACTGTAACAACTTTTTGAACTTTACCGTTGACATAAGTAAGAAAAACATTTATTTAACATGTATATAGACAGAGAGAGTAATACCGGCCAGTGCCCAGCATCACATGACACACAAACATGCAACCTTCCACTCCACAGTGCACCGATTGCTATCTATACTACAAACCAAATCAGTTTCTGAAAATGAATTAAAAATAATTTAAGAAATAGCTTACATCAACAGTTATATCCCTACCAAAATTCACAGAAAACTCAGTAGAAAGAAGAGACAGAGGATAACAGCCCTTCTGTATCCTCCTCAGGAAACACCAAACCATACTCCTGCGAGAGCTTCTGTAAAGTTTGGAAGGTAGGAGACGAGATACTGGCAGAAGTAAAGCTGTGAGGCCAAACGTGAGTCGTGCTTCGGTAGCTCAGATGGTAGAGCACTTGCCCGCGAAAGGCAACGGTCCCGAGTTCGAGTCTCGGTCGGGCACACAGTTTTAATCTGCCAGGAAGTTTCAGAGTGGAATTCATAGGAAATCTGTATGGAAAATCACATCTAGGTCAATAGGTAGGGCTGCAACTACTAGACTCACCGAGCCTGAAAGGGGCTGGAGACTCAAAAACAAATATTCCACCTTTGCTGAATATGCTCTGAATAAAGTTCATGTCCGCAGCTCGTGGTCGTGCGGTAGCGTTCTCGCTTCCCGCGCCCGGGTTCCCGGGTTCGATTCCCGGCGGGGTCAGGGATTTTCTCTGCCTCGTGATGACTGGGTGTTGTGTGATGTCCTTAGGTTGATTAGGTTTAAGTAGTTCTAAGTTCTAGGGGACTGATGACCATAGATGTTAAGTCCCATAGTGCTCAGAGCCATTTTTGAATAAATGTCATTTTTATTATGTCGTATATTGGTTAGCTGGACGCATTTAGGAAACAAATTAAAATATCCTTTGTAAAACGAAACAGAGTTTTCTAAGTTAACATCACAACAGTGTGGTTAGCTTCTTCAGACCTATAACACATTTCAACGTCCATAAATTTAAAACCAAGTAAATTGGCCCAAAATTGTTAGAAATTAGTGAACCTTGTGCTGCTTACTTTTGGCAAAGTATTGGTTTTTTTTCTATGTTATGACTAACTGCAGGCTGGTTAACACCTGAAGTCATTTATAACTCTAATATAAACAGGGACCACTTGTCTGTTTTTGGCGTTATTGTAAGCACAGAAAGTTCTTTTTTATACAAAACTACCCTGAGATCCTTAAAATGCCTCCAAAATTTAGGAGATGCTATTTTGTGAACCACTGCATACACAGCAGCGAGATTCTGAAAAGGGACTTCTTGTGGGGCCAATGTTATTTCTCCACAACGACGATCGATCCGTTTTCAGAAGGCCAACATCAACTGCTTTTAACGATATTTCAAATCAACACGAACATGTACATAATGAAGTAAATTATTACTATACACAAAAAATGAAAATGGATATTTTAGATATTATCGAACGATTTTGCTTGTAGTGAAAATTTTACTCTCCAACAAAAGGTCCCTATTCGCTTTCCGTCTCACATTTTATACGCTAACGCAAAAAAAAGAAACATCGCGGCACCAACAAGGAGTTGTGGTAATGTCTGTTCCAATTTTGCGCCAGTCGCATAAGAGTGGTGGCAGTAGCGCCACTATGAGGACGCAACTTAGGTTTGCTTTAGATACAAGCTGTAACGGTCGTGAGCGTTAGTTACCTTTCAGACTGAACATGGTGATACGACGTTATTCAAGAACGCCTTTAAGGTGACAAAGCCGCCATTATCAGCACCTCACAGAGTTTGAACTAGGTCGTTAATAGGTCTACGAGAAGGTGGGTGTTCCTTCTGCGATACTGCAGAAAGACTTGGCAGTAATATCCACTGTACATGACTGCTGGCAGCGGTGATCACGAGAATGTACGGTCACAAGATGACCGGGCACTGGACAGCCACGTGGCACTGCCGAGAGGGAAGACCGTCGTGTTCGGCGTACGCCGCTGTCGCATCATACTCCATCTGCAACAGCAACGTGAGCAGCAGTTGGCACACAGTGACGCAATTAACTGTTACAAAGACAGCTCCGAGCCAGAGGTCCTGTAGCGTGCATTCCACCGACCCCAAACCACTGTCATTTGCGACTCCAGTGGTGTCAAGTGAGCGCGCCGGCTGCGGTGGTCTAGCGGTTCCAGGCGCTCAGTCCGGAGCCGCGCGACTGCTACGGCCGCAGGTTCGAATCCTGCCTCGGGCATGGATGTGTGTGATGTCCTTAGGTTAGTTAGGTTTAAGTAGTTCTAAGTTCTAGGGGACTGATGACCATAGATGTTAAGTCCCATAGTGCTCAGAGCCATTTGAACCATTTGGTGTCAAGCGAGAGTTCACTGGAGGGCAGGATGGAGGTCCGTTGTGTTTTCTGATGAACGCTGGTTCTGCCTCGGTGCTAATAGTGACCGTGTGTCGGTTAAAAGGAGACCATTGGAGGGCCTGAAAGCACCTTATCTGCATGCTAGGCACACTGGACCTACACCTGGAGTTATGGTCTGGGGTGCGATTTCGTATGACAGCAGGAGCAGTCTCGTAATTATGCCACGCACCCTAACTGCATATTTGTGCTTCAGTCTAGTTATTCTACGTGTTGTGATCACGATGTGTCATGATTAGCATTCCAGGGAACGTTTTCCAACAGGATAGCGCTCTCCCATATACCGCTGTTGTAACCCAACATTTTCATTTAAGAACAATTCGTGCTTAGTAGCTGTTCAGATTTCGGGAAATATGTTACCATAAATTTGCTAACATGAATGAAAGGGTTTGTGCATGACTATGTTAACATTAGCACGGGTTTGGCTGTGAATGTGTACATGTCAAGGTTCAGAATATACCGAAGTTTCGCCAGTATTTCCACCTTTCATTCAAAATTAAGACCTTTTCCCGATTCTTAGAATAGTTCCGTTGTATGCAGCCTGGTGCGAGTTGCAGTATGTAGGTTTCTGATCGGCTTTCCCACCGGCGATCTGCTGCAATGAGTTCACAGATAGGCGCAGATAATGGACAAACGTAACCGCGCCGACGCATTGACGCAAACAGAAATCACTCCTGCAAACGAACTACGTTTCAAAACACAGAATGAAACAACATACTTTCAGAATATAATGGAAAATGTCAAAGGAAGCAGACAAATGATGTAGATGAACTAAATCTTTGTACAACATTGGAAAACAGATTAGGGTTCACAACAGAACAAGTGCTGTATCTTGTAGCTCGATGTGGAGCAACCTTAATTCTCATTTTAAGTGTAATGTCTGATATTCAGAGATATTCGCTTGAGCTCATGTGTTGTTATGCTGCGTATGCTGGGCCCAGTCTTTTCTTTCAGGTTTCAGTAGTAATTTAAAAAAATCCTAAGGTGACATAAAAGAAACATAGAATTGTTGCATAAGGAAACGTACAGTTGAATGTTTAGAATGGCAAGTATTTCAACTGAAAACTTTTAAAAGAACGAACTAAATCGTTAAATTGATTACAGGAATGTTGTAAGGTGCCATTAACTGTGAATAATTCAAACACTGAAGTTCAGCGTAGTGTACAGTGAAACAAGTGTAAGGCTGCGGCGCCAGCAGGGGTGGCAGGGCGGTTCTAGGCGGTACAGTCTGGAACCACGCTACCGCTACGGTCCCAGGTTTGAATCCTGCCTCGGGCTTGGATGTGTGTGATGTCCTTAGGTTAGTTAGGTTTAAGTAGTTCTAAGTTCTAAGGGACTGATGACCTCAGACGTTAAGTCCCATAGTGCTCAGAGCCATTTGAACCATAACCCAACATGCTCTACAGGGTGTCGATGTTTTGCCTTGGCCCGCACGTCGCCAGATCTGTCTCAAGTCGAGGACAATGGGATCTCATTGGGCGAGAACTCCAGCATCATCCACAAACAGCGGTAACCGTCCCTCTATCGACTGATCAAGTGCAACAGGCATGGAACTCCATCCCACATACTTACACGTAGCAGCTGTACAATACAATGCGTGCACGTTTGCATGCTTGCATTCAACATTCTGCCGGTTACTCTGGTTATTAGTATAACAGCATTGCACATCTGCAATGGCTCATCTCGCGCTCATATTAACCTGTGATCTAGCAACGTTTGTTAACATCGAGTATAGATTTAAATGTCAGGCAGTCTTTTCTGAAAGTATTTGTATGAAGTGTAGCCATGTGTGGAAGTGAAACATGGACGATAAATACACTCCTGGAAATTGAAATAAGAACACCGTGAATTCATTGTCCCAGGAAGGGGAAACTTTATTGACACATTCCTGGGGTCAGATACATCACATGATCACACTGACAGAACCACAGGCACATAGACACAGGCAACAGAGCATGCACAATGTCGGCACTAGTACAGTGTATATCCACCTTTCGCAGCAAAGCAGGCTGCTATTCTCCCATGGAGACGATCGTAGAGATGCTGGATGTAGTCCTGTGGAACGGCTTGCCATGCCATTTCCACCTGGCGCCTCAGTTGGACCAGCGTTCGTGCTGGACGTGCAGACCGCGTGAGACGACGCTTCATCCAGTCCCAAGCATGCTCAATGGGGGACAGATCCGGAGATCTTGCTGGCCAGGGTAGTTGACTTACACCTTCTAGAGCACGTTGGGTGGCACGGGATACATGCGGACTTGCATTGTCCTGTTGGAACAGCAAGTTCCCTTGCCGGTCTAGGAATGGTAGAACGATGGGTTCGATGACGGTTTGGATGTACCGTGCACTATTCAGTGTCCCCTCGACGATCACCAGTGGTGTACGGCCAGTGTAGGAGATCGCTCCCCACACCATGATGCCGGGTGTTGGCCCTGTGTGCCTCGGTCGTATGCAGTCCTGATTGTGGCGCTCACCTGCACGGCGCCAAACACGCATACGACCATCATTGGCACCAAGGCAGAAGCGACTCTCATCGCTGAAGATGACACGTCTCCATTCGTCCCTCCATTCACGCCTGTCGCGACACCACTGGAGGCGGGCTGCACGATGTTGGGGCGTGAGCGGAAGACGGCCTAACGGTGTGCGGTACCGTAGCCCAGCTTCATGGAGACGGTTGCGAATGGTCCTCGCCGATACCCCAGGAGCAACAGTGTCCCTAATTTGCTGGGAAGTGGCGGTGCGGTCCCCTACGGCACTGCGTAGGATCCTACGGTCTTGGCGTGCATCCGTGCGTCGCTGCGGTCCGGTCCCAGGTCGACGGGCATGTGCACCTTCCGCCGACCACTGGCGACAACATCGATGTACTGTGGAGACCTCACGCCCCACGTGTTGAGCAATTCGGCGGTACGTCCACCCGGCCTCCCGCATGCCCACTATACGCCCTCGCTCAAAGTCCGTCAACTGCACATACGGTTCACGTCCACGCTGTCGCGGCATGCTACCAGTGTTAAAGACTGCGATGGAGCTCCGTATGCCACGGCAAACTGGCTGACACTGACGGCGGCGGTGCACAAATGCTGCGCAGCTAGCGCCATTCGACGGCCAACACCGCGGTTCCTGGTGTGTCCGCTGTGCCGTGCGTGTGATCATTGCTTGTACAGCCCTCTCGCAGTGTCCGGAGCAAGTATGGTGGGTCTGACACACCGGTGTCAATGTGTTCTTTTTTCCATTTCCAGGAGTGTAGTTTGGACAAGAAGAGAATAGAAGCTTTTGAAATGTGGTGCTACAGAAGAATGCTGAAGATTAGGTGGGTAGATCACATATCTAATGAGGAGATACTGAATAGAATTGGGGAGAAGAGGAGTTTGTGGCACAACTTGACTAGAAGAAGGGATCGGTTAGTAGTACATGTTCTGATGCATCAAGGGATCACCAATTTAGTATTGGAGGGCAGCGTGGAGGGTAAAAATGGTAGAGGGAGACCAAGAGATGAATGCACTAAGCAGATTCAGAAGGATGTAGGCGCAGTACGTACTGGGAGACGAAGAAGCTTGCAAAGGATAGAGTAGCATGGAGAGCTGCATCAAACCAGTCTCAGAACTGAAGACCACAACAATAACAACAACAACAGCAACGTTAAACACTTAAATATATTACCTGGACCAATGTTTTCCCGAAATTCTTTACTCTACATTAACTATTTTTTGGTGTTGCGATTTTTTCCGTCGGTGTAGATTTCATATAGGCGATAAATCAGTGGAAACAATGACAACCATAAAATACCTAGGAGTAATAATTTGGAGATACCTAAGCTGGAACAACCACATAAAGCTTGTTTGAAAAGCAGATGCCAGGCTGAGATTCATTTTAAGAATTCGTCACTGTGGGCCCCTCTTCAGAAAATATTAACAGCGAAGATGGAGAATATCCAAAACAGAGTGACGCACTTCTTTTCTCATTCGAACTGTAAGCGCGAGAGCCACTCCAGTGGCAAACGTTACGAGTCTCACGGAGATGTTTCTTCCTTTGAAATTGCGATATCATACTTTCCAAAAATCCAGGCATCATATTAGTTCCTCCTCCGTACGCCTCGCGAAACGACAGGAAAATAAGATCAATCAGAGTTTATCAAGCGGCTTATCGATAGATGTTCCTTCCGTGCACCATTCGCGAATAGAACGAAAAGGGGAAATGATAGTGGCACAAGAAGAACGCTCCATCACACACCATAAGGCGGCTTTCAGAGTAAAGAGGAAGAAGCAGATAGGGAGGGAAAGAGAAAAGAGTTTCTAAGAGGAGGTGAGGAAAACGCAAGCCATCACGCGATTCCGTCCTGTCGTACAAATCTAAGGGCTGTCAATTCGACTAAATACCTAGGAATTACAATTACGTGCAACTTAAATTGGAAAGACCACGTAGATACAATTGTGAGGAAGGCGAAACAAAGACTGCGCTTTGTTGGCACAACACTTAGAAGATCCGACAAACCCACTAAAGAGACAGCCTACATTACAATTGTTCGTCCTCTGCTGGAATATTGCTGCGCGGTGTGGGATCCTTACCAGGTAGGATTGACGGAGGACATCGAAAAAGTGCAAAGAAGGGCATCTCGTTTCGTGTTATAGGGGTGAGAGTGTCATTGATATGATACGCGAGTTGGGGTGGCAGTCACTGAAACAAAGGCGGCTTTCTTTGCGGCGAGATCTATTTACGAAATTTCGATCGCCAACTTTCTCTTCTAATTGCGAAAATATTTTGTTGACACCGCCTACGTAGGGAGAAATGGTCATCATAATAAAATAAGAGAAATCAGAGATCAAACGGAAAGATTTAGGTGTTCCTTTTTCCCACGTGCCATTCGAGAATGGAATGGTAGAGAAGTATGAAAATGGTTCGTTGAACCCTCTGCCAGGCACTTCAGTGTGAATTGCAGAGTAACCATGTATATGTAGATTTATTGGTCAAATTTTCGTTTCTTTTTGTATGCGCTTCTTCCACCGTCAATAATATGCTGTTCAAATTCGACGTCATTTTGAGTAGTGGTTCTCTTTGTACAGCGTTTTGAAACTTTAATTAGGGACACCCTGTAGATTCGTTTTGGTAATGGTAAATTAAATGATCGAGGGAAGTGTTGAAAGGAAAAATTGTAGAGGAAGACCAAGGTTTTATTGCAGTTAGCAATTTCATGTGGATATAAGGTGCAAAGATTAGGACACTGGCACAGAATAGGTTAACATGGATATGTACATCAATCTCTTGACTGAGGACCGCAGCGACAACTAATGTGTTCCTTGAAGTACGTACTATGGGGCTGCGGGCAGCCATTGGGATGCAGGGGTTTAATTGATTCTAGAATGTTTTTTAATTGATGACTCAAATGCTACGTGTAGTTATTGCAGTGAACGTACTCGATGTTAGATTGATTCTATAGTTTTCAGTGGCCTACAGTTTCCCCGTGTCGCTGTGTTGTACTCGGTTGCGCAAAAACAGTCGGATAGAACGAGAATCTACTTTCTCTCATCTGTTACACGAGCGGGCTTTAGGACAGGTGGCGCAGCTAGAGTGTGGCGCAAGCGGCACACAGATACATGAAGAGATAGCACGGCAGGCAGAGGCAACCCAGAGACTTCTGCCCCAGCCCCGGTACTGGCGCCAGTGCGCAGACAGCGTCCGCGACCCGCGGCGGCCCCCGCGCCAAATCCCTGGACCGTGAGCCGCCGCCGCCGCCGCTGGCGCCTCTGGCGGCTGCTGCTCCCTTATCGCCCGCTTGTTCTACATAGGTGGTTTAATTAAATCGTGAACATACCGTTGAGAGGTGTAAGCTGCCTATTTTTAGAGTAACATCTAATTTGATTAAAAAGGTTTTCCCGAAACCTAAGTTGTCTTTCTTCCAAGGATATCCATTCAAATTTCCCGAGCATTTTGGTACACCTTTGTATTAACAATTCGTGCGATGTACGTTGTCGTAGCTCCATACAATGCTGGCAATGCTCTAGAATATGGTGCACTAGCTTCTTCTACACGATTTCCTTCACTGATACACTACACTTTTCCAGGACCCTTCCAACAAATCTGTGTCTTCTACATGTACTCTCTCATACTGATTTTACGTGACTACTCCATTCCACATCGCTTCGTAGTACTACTCTACACTTAGGCCACAAATTTATGAATTACTGTGCTTGATTTTCAAACAGCTGAGCAGAACTGAACGTACTCACACATTTCGCTCTTTACCTATTCTCATCAACAGTAAACTGACACAATATTTTTAGTGCAACGCAATCTGACTTTCATTAACCTCTACAAAAGAATGGCCCTGACTAACAATAACCTATACCTTTCATGAATCACTTACCTCACCAAAATCTTCGTTATTCGAATTACTGCAATACAGCGAGCGCCAATACTGCCAGCTAAATAAAAGACTAACTACTGAAGGCACTAACTACTGATAGGCATAGTTAGCAAATGAAAGATTTTGATAGAGAACAAACAATGTATGTACCTTAATAATGTTCAAAAGCCATAATATATGTATATATCAGTTCATGAAATCCAGTCCTACAAATTTACAAAATACACGTCCAGATCATCCGCTCTCAAAACTCTACCACAGCTGGCGGCTCACCTCCAACTGCGCAGCGCTACGCGCTGTTCACATCCAACTGCCCAACACTACAATAGCGAATGTTCCAACAATGTCAACCAGCCACAGACTGAACACAGCACAGCCAGTGATTTTCATATAGAGCGCTACGTGGCGTTACCAGCATAAAAACCTAAACAGCCTACTTACAATATACGTAGCATCGCGTACATCAAGTATAAAAGGGCACTGCATTGACGGGGCTGTCATTTGTATTAAGATGATTGGGGTGAAGGGGTTCCAGCGTTAGTATGGATGCACGACGGAAATTAACGGGACATTCCATTTCGGAAATCGTTAGGAAATTCAGTATTCTAAAATCCAGAGTGTCAAGAGCGTGCCGAGAATACCGAATTTCAGCCATTACCTCTCACCACGGACGACGCAGTGGTCGATGACCTTCACTTAACGGCCGAGAGCAGCGGTATTTGCGTAGGGCTGTCAGTACCAACAAACGAGCAACACTATGTGGAATAACCGCAGAAATTAATGTGGGACGTACGACGAACGTATCCGTTACGACAGTGTGTTTTGTGTTAATGGACTGTGACAGCAGATGACCAACGAGGGTACCTTTGCTAACAGGATGGCATCGCATGCAAGGCCTCCCTCCTGCGCTCGTGACCATGTCGGTTGGATCCTAGACGAATGGATACCCATGGCCTGGTCAGGTCAGTCCCGATTTCAGTTGGTAAGAGATGATGGTAGGGTTCGAGTTTGGCGCAGACTCCAAAGGCCATCTACCCAAGTTGTCAACAAAGCACTGTGCAAGCTGATGGCGGATCCGAAATGGTATGGGCTGTTTTTAGGTGGAACTGAATCGATAACGGACTGGAATCGGTTATGTTCGGCTACTTGGACACCATTTTCAGCCATCGATGGAGTTCATGTTTCCAAAAAACGATGAAATATTTGTGGATGACAATGCACCATGTCACCGAGCCACTTCACGACTGGTAAGAAGAACATTCTGGACAATTCGAGTGAATGATTTGATCATACAGATCGTCCGACATGAATCCCATCGAACACTTATGAGACATACACAAGAAGTCAGTTTGGGAACAAAGTTCTGTACTGGCAGCACTGTCGCAATTGTGGACGGCTATAGGGGTGTCATGGCTCAATATTTCTGCAGGGGACGACTTGACCGTCTTAAAAAAAATTGTTCAAATAGCTCTGAGCACTATGGGACTTAACTTCTGAGGTGATCAGTCGCCTAGAACTTAGAACTACTTAAACCTAACTAACCTAAGGACATCACACACACCCATGCCCGAGGCAGGATTCGAACCTGCGACCGTAGCGTTCACGCGGTTCCAGACTGAAGCGTCGAGAACCACTCGACCACTCCGGCCGGCGACCGTCTTAAATGACCTCGTTGTCGACGGGACATTAAACACTAATCACCTCCTCCTAGTCCTTCCTCATCGACTTGAGTCGGTGCTGCGTCGAGCTGCTGTGCTATGCCAGACAAAAGGAGGCCCCACGCGATATTAGGACGTATTCCGTAACTTTCGTCGCCTCACAACATACTTACACGAAATGACGCTGATACTGTTGTTGTTGTGGTCTTCAGCCCGAAGACTATTTTGACTCAGTTGTCCACGCTACTCCACCCTGTGAAAGTCTCTTCACCCTTGCATAACTATAGCAACCTACATCCATTTGAACCTGCTTACTGTAGTCAGGTTATGCTCTCCCTCTGCAGTTTTAAACACCCATACTTCCACCCATTACCAAATACAGAATTGCTTGGTTCCTCCTATAAACCGATCCCTTCTTTTAGACTCCCAGTGCGATAATTTCTTTTTTGCTCACTTCATTAGCTACCAGAAGTACTCATTTAATTTTCATAATTTCACATTTTAAAATCATCTCTCCTCCCCTTGTCTCAACTATTTTCACACACTTCTCAGATCCGCACAGGCCTACGCTCCAGATAGATACCTCCAGCTAAGACTAACACTCCAATTCATTTTCTTTCTCAGAAAAACGTCTCCTGCCACAGCCGGTGCATTTGATATCCTCTCTACTTCAGCCATCGTTAGTTATAGCAAAAGTCGCCTATTACCTTTAGCGCCTCATTTCGTAATTAATTCCCTCGGCATCGCCCACAGTCAGTTCGATTACATTTCAATGCTCTTGTTTTACTTTTTTGTTACTGTTCATCTTACAAAGTCTTTTCAAGATACTATCCACGCCGTTCAAATGCTCTCCTAGCCCTTTGTCATTCTGACAGCATTATAATGTCAGTTTGTAATCCTCAATGGAATTGTTTTTCCTGAACTATAATTCCCTTACAAAATTTCGCCTTAGTTTTGTTTGCTGTTTACTCATCATACAGATTGATTTATATTGGGGATAGGCTATTAGTCTGTCTCAGTCCCTTTTGCACTAATGCCTTTGACTCTTGTAACAACAGTCTGGTTTCTGTACAAGTTTTACCTTTCGTTCTTTGAATTTTATCCCTGCTACCTTCAGAATTTCAAAGAGTACAATTCCAGTCAACAATGTCAAAAGTTTACTCTAAATCTACAAATACTATAAACAGAGGTTTGCTTTCTAAGTCTAAAATAGATTTTCTTTTTGTCTGTCTACATTACTTTAATTTTTGTAACGACCAATGTGGCATTTTCACGAATTATCCTTAGATATGTGCACTCACGCTCATAAATTAGGGATAATTGCAGAATGTGGTGCCACACAACGTGGCACTACACAAAACTGGCGCTAGTAGCATAGGCACATAGGGAACACACATGACACACATCTCTAAGTCCACGGTATTGCTGATAAGTTGAGAAAACCGTCCCGAAACACATGTGCTACAAAACGCCACTGTTTCCTGCGCGTGTATCAATATGAGATATGATCACCATGCACACGTACACAGGCCGCACAACTGGTTGGCATACTCTGGATCAGGTGGTCGAGCAGCTGCTGAGGTATAGCCCCCCATTCTTGCACCAGTGCCTGTTGGAGCTCCTGAAGTGTCGTAGGGGTTTGAAGAAGTGCGGCAGTACGTCGATCGAGAGCATCCCAGACGTGCTCGATGTGGTTTAGGTCTGGAGAACAGGCAGGCCACTCCATTCGCCCGATATCTTCTGTTTCAAGGTACTCCTCAACGATGGCATGGTGGGGCCATGCGTTATCATCCATCAGGAAGAAGGTGGGACCCACCGCACCCCTGAAAAGGCAGACATACTGGTGCAAAATGACGTCCCGATACACCTGACCTGTTACAGTTCCTCTGTCAAAGACATGCAGGGGTGTACGTGCACCAATCATAGTCCCACCCCACGCCATCAAACCACGACCTCCATACAGGTGCCTTTCAAGGACTTTAAGGGGTTCGTATCTGGTTCCTGGTTCACGCCAGATGAAAACATGGCGAGAATCACTGTTCAGAGTATACCTGGACTCGTCGGTGAACATAGCTTGGGACCACTGTTCCAATTACCATGTACTGTGTTCTTGACACCAGGCTCTACGGGCTCTCCTGTGACCAGGGTTTAGTGGAATGCACCTTGCAGGTCTCCGGGCGAATAAACCATGTCTGTTCAGTCGTCTGTAGACTGTGTGTCTGGAGACAACTGTTCCAGTGGCTGCGATAAGGTCCCGAGCAAGGCTACCTGCAGTACTCCGTGACCATCACTGATGGTGAGATATCGGTATTCTTGTGGTATTGTACACTGTGGACGTCCCGTACTGTAGATCACACATTGTGGCCCATGCTACGACCTACTGTGTTTGACCACCCTCCAGTCACCCTAGTGTTCTACCCCTCATAACGTCATCAATATGTGTTCTTTGAGCCATTTTCAACACACGGTCACCATGGGCATGTCTGAAAACTTCTGCACACTTACTCGCTGCACCGTACTCTGACATGCACCAACAGACCTCTGCGTATGTGGACTGCTGTCAGCGCCACCGCGTGACGATCGCAGGTCAAATGCACCGCATGGTCATACCCCGAGGTGATTTAAACCCGCAAACCACCCAGCAGAACGTTGTTTCACTATGTATCATCATTATCCTTAATTTATGAGCATGAGTGTAGATAAAAGTAAAAAAAAAACTAATGAACATATACCCTAAGACATACGTGATTGTTGTTATACGATATTACCAAACATCAAATGCACAAATCAGTATCGGTTACAAGCGTAGCCCATTCGACTAGTCAGCAAAATTTATGTGCTACACCACTAGATAAAATACTGATCTGATAGAATCCACGTTGTTCACGTAGTCCGTAATGCAAAAGCCAGCCGATTGTGTCTGATACGTTTCACATATGAAATACATTTTCATAAGGAATTAATAAAGATTTTTGTTTGTTTGTTGACAAGTCTGTGCTTGAAAATGGTGTCCGGACATTTCCCACGCCGGACATTTGCCACGATTTTATCTGCTCCGAAGAGTTGGGTCCCTTGTCTCCCCCCCCCCCCTCCCTCCTCCTCCTCCTCCTCCTCCTCCTCCTCCTCCTCACCCTCCCGCCCAGTTTGCTTTCGAAGTTCCTAACGTGACCATCAGTATGCAAGTTATTACAACGAACAAGGGCAGGCCTCCTGCTCATTACAAAATGTTACGCGTATCTTAAACAGAGGGAATCTAAAGAAGGTGTTGTTACATGGATGTGCTTACGCCGAAAAGCGGATCATTGCAAGGGAAAGCTGCTTTCGAGGAACGGAGAAGTGTTGCACGTATTAGAACATCTATGTGGACCACCTGACGATTCGGCTCTGAAAGTGAGAAAGCAAGTGGAAAGGGCGGAGAGAAGGTCTCGAGAAGAAACTACACAGTTATCGGAGATATACGCGCATGAAATGGGAAATCTACATAATAAAGGTAATGACTTTGTTACAGTGATGCCTAATTCAGAATCTATGAAGAGAACCATGCGTCGTCGATGGAGTCAAGAACGGGGGAACCAACAAGAGCCTAAGAATTCTTATGAAAGTGATCTTCATGAAGATCTATTAAAAATAGGAGATGGCAGTAGTTTTCTTCTGGAAAACGATAGATTAGAGGTGAGAATAATGATTTTTAGTGGAAGCCAAGGAAAAGAAACTTTAAAAACATGTTCCCATTTTTTTATGGATGGAACATTTAAGAGATGCAGGAAGCAGTTTGCACAGATCTACACCATACACGTAAAGAAACAAACATTCTTCCTACTGTATTTGCACTGCTCCCTAATAAGAAGAAAGACGCATATGTTCGTCTGTTTCGTCTGATAAAACAGGCAGTCTCTGAGTGGTGTCCTAAACAAGTAATGGTGGACTTTGATGCAACTGCGATATCGGCCATTCGTCAAGTTTTTCCCACAATTGAAATAAATGGATTCTATTTCCATATGAAGAAGAGTTTACGCAGAAGAATTCGAGTTCTCGGTCTAACTGAGGAGTACCGCTAGAACGAGGAGTTAAGACTTCACGTCAGCATGTGTGCAGCGCTGGCAGTTACCAATGGATGGATTGAGATTCATGCAGAAGCTCCTGATAACGGAAGGTTCTCTCAATTTTTTGACTACTTTTTGGATAACTGGCTAGCGAATGAGGATATCGGAATAGAAATGTGAGACTGTTAAGGAAAAAGGCACCGAACGACGAATGCTGTTGAAGGGTGGCACAACAAAATAAATAGTATTATTGGAAACCTCACCCTAGAATCAACTATTTGGTGGTGTGCTTGAAAAAGGAAGCAGAGGTCACAAACTGCATGTCCATGAAATTGGAAATGAATCTTGAAGGTAAGAAGAAAAAGAAGAAGTACTTGAAGCTGGACGACAGGATAGAGAAAATCGTAAAGAATTATGAAGAGACTGGCAACATTAGGCCTTGCTTGAAAGCCATTGCCCATATTCAGAAAGTGGACTAAAATATGTTAAAAATAATGTGTTAAAAAAACTATGAAGACCACTGAGTCCTCGTAGATTACTGAGATAAAATTATTAAAACACTGAAGCATCATTATCGCAGCTAATATTAAGCTGTAATTGTAAATAGTTGTTCATTAGTTCAACGTGTTTAGGCTGATTTTACACACGCCAGAATGGTAAATGGTCATTTATCATTTTGACGGTCCAAAGCCTGTGCAAAGTGTGATTCTAATCAGCTTTTAATGTAAAAATTTGAAAGTGTTTCAAGCCTCACAAAAGTATCCTTACTGTTGTCACGTTAAGATAACTTTTTTCTACCTTCCAATATTATGGCCATACTATTAAATAATTGTGAGTTCTAAAATTATTTTCTGGAGCTTCAGAATCGCAACTATCACCTTAAATAACATGGTTTGTTAAACTGATAGTATACGCTTTTGTAAAAGAAAATGGGAACTGAACCTTTGAATTGCACCTAAAATTGACATCCCGAAACTGATCTGATCCTAAGGTTGACAATTTTGGCACCTCAAATATTTTTTATTTAAGTTTAGCTACAAACATTTATAGTAGATGTAAATCTACTTAAGTACATTTAGATATAGTCCTTTCAAAATTAAATTTCTTACTAAATTGTTGATTACCTTTAAACAGGTCAGTAAAAGCAAGGAGCTTACTACTGAAAATTAATTGTTACTAAATAACATCAGAAACAAATGTATTAGACCTACTTTTCTTATACATTAGAGACTTTTTGAAAAGAAATTTGATCATTTCCTCTGTCACTAACAGTGTAATATCAGTTGCCTTGCAACACCAGGGATATCTACTTCTAAATTATGTTTGCAGTTGTTCTCTTTTCGAATTCTGGAATATTTACTTCGTCTTCTTTGGTGAAGGAATTTCGCAAAATGCATTTACTAACTCCACTTTAGTGGCACTGTCATCAGTAACATCACCGTCGCTGTCGCGCAGTAAAGGTACTTACTGTGCGTTTCCGCTGGCTTACTTAACATGGGACCAGTATCTCTCTGGATTTTCCGTAACATTTCTAGAGCGAGTTTCGTTGTGGAAACTATTAAATGCATATCGCATTGAAATCCGCACCAGATTTCGAGCCTCAGTAAAACTTCACCAATCTTAGAGATTTTGCGTTTGTCTAAATTATAGGTGCCTTTTGCGGTGCTCCTGCAACAGCTTTCTGTCGTGTTTTGTGTGCCATGGGGGATCAGTTCCGTCTCTTATTAATTTATTTGGTATGAATATCTCGAGTGCTGTTGATACTATTTCTTGGAACTTAAGCCACATATGGTCTTCACTTACATAGTTTGGAAGGATTGGACACTGTCTCTTAGAAAGACGTCTACCGAATTTTTAGCTGCTTTTATAAATAGATATATTTCGCGTTTAGTTTTGGTGAATTTCTTTGTTACGGCATTGCGCCTCGCTACGACTGCGTGTTCACTTATCCCTGTATCCGTCGTGATGCTCAGGATTATTTTTGGCTAAGAGGTCAAGTGTGTTTTCGTAACCATTTACAATTTGAATGGCCTCGTCAACTAATTGTTAAAAATAATTTTAAAAAAAGCATTTATAACAATTACGGAAGTTGTTTTCTATTTACAATAGGGTATGAAAATGTATTTTTGTCAACATGCGGAAGGTAGATTGAAGTCACTGCCAACTATAATTGTGTGAGTAGCAACTGTTCAGCAACTGTTTCATCTCAGACAGGGGGTCGGTAAAAGGAGCCAGTTATTAATTTATTCCGGTTGTCGAATATAACCTCTGCCCATACTAAGTCACAAGAACTACCTGCTTCAAAGTCGATTGTGAGCTTACATTATTTTTCCTTAAGTTGGCCTTCTTGTTTCTGTTGTAGTGCAGATAATTAAAATTACAGCTTTTCCCTCCAGAACCTAGGATGCTTTCTCTGTTACCCTGTATATACTAGAGCTAAACCTTGTAGAACAACAACGTACGTTACAAGCGTAGCATTCTGTATTACTTCATTTCCATATTTCTAACATTTTAAAATTGTAAGTCGACTTTAAATGACATGTCAATCATAGATGTTCTTATCTCTATTTAGTTAACGTGTTTTCAGTTATGTTTTGAACATTGTCCCGCTACACTTTATTAACTAATGTTTTTAGAGAGTAAATTAATATGGAGTATGTCGTTCTTCTTTTCAAACATTGACATACTCATTTATTCTTTCCTTATTGTCTTTTGTGTATGCAGTTGTAGTAATTAAAGTAGGCACAAATGCAATGATCAAAAAGAAATGATTAGCGTACATTCGCATTCTCGTTACATCGTTCCTTTCTTGTTGCTCCCATGCCGATGGACTGTTTCTATCGCAATCAGTAAGCGTGAAAGGAAGCTACCGTACAGACAGAGGAATCTATATTTATACTTGGCAGAACTAATTACATACTGACATAATCGTCGGTATTGCTTTCGTTTCCCAAAAGTTATAAATATTTCGATTTTGGAAAAGAAGTTCTGTATTTGGCCAAGATGTCGAAGAAGAAGGTCTCTTACGTTCTGGTTGTATCGAGTAAGATGTGGAGACGGCAGTTTGGAAGCGGACAGGGGTAGTACGAGGAAGGGGGTCCCTTACCTGAGGGATCGCTACTCAAGCTACCTGACGAAGGGGCAAGTGTGGCAAATGTCCGGCGTGGCAAATGTCCGGCGTGGCAAATGTCCGGCGTGGCAAATGTCCGGCGTGGCAAATGTCCGGCATTCCTTGAAAATACTTCATTAGAACCTGTACTTAGTTAGGGGTAAAAACATCAAGAAACTACGTAATGTGACTTACAGACGGCGTCCGCATCCATGGCATTGCCGCATGCCTGTCTCCTTCACAACAGCATCTCCCCTCTCGTGGTCGCTGCTTTGATGTTCCGCGAGCCGAGCAGTCCTCTCCACCGCCGTGTGCAGAGAGCCCCTTCACCGGCGTCAAGCACAACATACATGCTCCAGCCGTCCGCCCCATTTGTGAACGTGTGCGATGGTCAAATACCGATGAGGTAGTATCCTCCGGCGTGAATACAGTTTTAAATTCAGAATTTAAAATTTATGCTGTTTGCTGCCTTCAGTTTCAACATCATATGCATCCACGAGAGATTGAATGGAAGGGTCGGGCACGGTCATGGACTTCACATATGATTAGAGTTTCTTAGGATTTTCTAATAGCTCTTTCGCCAGTATCTATGAAAATCAATGTGGACTTCACGGATGCCTTTCTTTCGATTACAGGAGTTGCTACTTTTCCCCTACCCTGTTCCTCACAGTCTGATTTGTAGCAACAGTGAAGCAGTCTGTTTCTGCGATATTCTCCGGAAGTTACCATTAAACGAGGATGGTCGTTGCTGTCTTTTATTACTTTATCCAGGCTACGGTTTGCAACATTTTTCAGTTTAAACCACAATTGTTTTGTGGAGAGCACGGGTTAAAAAAAAATGTTCAAATGTGTGTGAAGTCTTATGGGACTTAACTGCTAAGGTCATCAGTACCTAAGCTTACACACTGTTTATCCTTAATTATCCTAAGGACAAACACACACACCCATGCCCGAGGGAGGACTCAAACATCCGCCGGGACCAGCCGCACAGTCCATGACTGCAGCGCCCTAGACCGCTTGGCTAACCCCCGCGGCAACACCGGTTCAATGCCCAGTAGTGCCAGGGACTTTTCCCTGCACAGAGGACTGGAATGGTTTGCACTCAGTTCCCTGAGGCCAGCTGAGGAGCTACCTTAATGAGTAGTAGCAGCTCCAATGTCTGGAAGGCTGACAGCGCCTTGGAGAGCTTTGTGCTGGCCCCACGCCAGTGCCACAATAATGCTAACCAGTGAGTGTGCCGTGTTCAAACATTTCGAGGTCAGTACACTGAGGAAACATTATACCTCCTCACGTCATGACACCTGAGTGAGCAAAAAGATCATGTTCTAAAATGGACGTGCCCTCATACGGTGAGAGGTAACACACAATGCACCCAGGAACATTGTCGAATACGACTGTTTTAGTGGTCTAGGTGTTACCGTGTGAGAAGGCATAATGTCGCATGGGCGTATTGACCTCCAAATGCTCGTATTTGAACAAAGCGCTATCACCGGTCAGTTATTGCAGCAATGTACTCCTTCCCATGTACGTTTTTTCAGAAGTGCATCCGACCCTGACTTCCTTTCTATGGACGCACCAAACAGCGCAGATAGATGAGCTCTTGAAAAAGATGATAGTCAATAAATGCACTGACCTGCCCGTTCTGCAGACTTAAATCCCACTGAGCACGTGTTGTATGTGTTTGTAGACGTATTGCAGCACGTCCACATGCTCCAAAGACCATCGAGTAGTTGTCAACCGCACTGGTGGACGAATGGAACGCCCTGCCACAAGAACTCCTTGTCAGCCTTATGGGCATCCCGGGGAGCACTACGCAGAGCATGCTGCCGACCCTCGTGACCACAAACCCTGTTTAGAACCACGTTGTGCCTTTTGTAATGTCCGGAGGACCATCATGAATTGCGGTGACTTCTGTGCATTTATTGCCTTCGAATAAAAGTGTAACTTCTGATCGTCTCATTGCTTATTTGTTTCAGTTACCTTCTGTACTATACTGTAGCAGCTTTTTCTATATATGACCCAAGATTCATAAGGTATGATGCTTAGCAATGACATATCATGCAAAAGCTACTTTCATCCCTAGATTTTGCACACCAGCGTATTTTCAGAGCTTCCATCTAGATTAGAACTTTAATTTTACTTTTTTATTCTTCTGGAGTTTGCTGTAACAGTCAAGAACTGCGATTTAGTGTAATAATTGTATTGATGACGGTGACACATAATTGCTGAAAAGTCCTCGAAACTACAGCCAACTGAACCAACAAATAATAATGTAGCTAAGGTGGGATGTGTATATTCGAATGTCTACCATCATGGCGGATAAACCAAATAAGACCATTTACTGATAATGCGATGATCATACAGACCAATTAACAATTCTGGCACGTTAAAAAGAAAAAAAATCTCTTCGCAACTGATAAGCCCAACAAACACGACCACTGCTTCGGTAAACTGAACTGCTGGATCAATCAGTAGGTGCTATGTTCTCTTATCAGTAACTGGTGGGCGATAATCTTTATCGACATTGCACCGAACTTACATAAATAAGGCACTCAATATTGAGTGTAGGACCACAAGCAGGGTGCAATTAGAAAAAAAAAATGTAGCGGAGGAGTTCAAACTAGCATGCTGTCATCCAAATATTTTCCTAAGATGCTTCGGGGGAAAACTGGAATGATTCCTTCGAACGGGACGCCGTCACCTTTTTTTGTCCATCCATCCCTAACCCGAGCTTCTCCTTCATCTCTAATGACCTTGACGTCGGCGACGCGTTAAGTCTTAATCTTCCGCCCATCTTTTTATTTATCATAGTAAGTAACACATATAAACATCGGTGCAATTAAAGGCGTCTCAGTTGCCTGTAATTGCTGAAATGGTCATTAAATGAAATTTTATTATTTCTCAAAATTCACGGATAAGCAGTATTCCGGTTAATATATTCATTTTAACCTAAATGACGCCGCTTTCAAAGGAAAGAAGAAAGAAAGAATGGAATTTAGTTTCCGGTTCATGATAAGGTTATGATGGATGGAACACAAGCTCAGATTGGGAAAGAATGGTGAAAGAATGTCGTATCCTTTTTAAAACAACCATTTAGCGATTTACGGAAAAAACGGAAAACATAAATCTCCTTGGCCAGATAGGAGTTTGAACGGATGTCTCCAAACTGCGAGTCCAGTGCATTACCACTGTATCACATGTCTAGCTACCGTATTCGATATAGGTTTACAAATTATGGATTACATGAACATATAAAAACAGTTTATTTACTTAGTGCTGTTAACATAAAACACACAAGCTGTGCAATGTTAAAATCTCCACATCTCTTTCTACGTTTCTGCTGATAAAATTGACGGATGCTTGGAGGAGGTTCTGTAAGTTGTTATGTCTGTCTTCAATATGAAAGTCATAGTTTACATAACCTCTTTATACCATCAGTAACAGATAAACGTGAGAATATAACTAAGACGTTCGTATCGATATCCTGTAACCTCGGTGTGTTGACGTGTGGTGTCTGGAGTTTCCTCGGCGCATTGCGAGGAGGCACGAGTTCCGAATGCGCCGATTTTAAGATCGGTACGAGAGCTGGGCTTTGGCCACGGAGTCTCCTAGCAGAGGTAAGCACATCAACGTAGACCACACAGAGTGACGATTACTAACTTGGATATGCGGCGAGTTTTTTAGTTTGGAGCTGGCTATTTGATTGGTACCCACATACAAATTATTTGACTCTTTTGTAGTGTTTCTACTACGGGTCTGGAACATTTTTAAAAAATGGTTCAAATGGCTCTGAGCACTATGGGACTCAACTTCTGAGGTCATAAGTCCCTAGAACTTAGAACTACTTAAACCTAACTAACCTAAGGACATCACACACATCAATGCCAGAGGCAGGATTCGAACCTGCGACAGTAGCGGTCTCGCGGTTCCAGACAGTAGCGCCTAGAACCGCACGGCCACTCCGGCCGGCCTGGAACATTTCCACGCAAGGGATCCAGGTACTGATCTGTCCGCGAAATTAATTCATCAAGGGGTACGTGCTATGAGATTGTAGCAGCAATCATCATCATCATATAACGGAAGTTAATAATTAGCGGCCAACATCTGCTGAGTTACATCTTAATGCCAGTAGGGGGCTCGTGTATGTTCTGGCGGAATTCGCTGACTCAGCGTCCATCAGCACCTTATAACATCACATTTCCAGTACCCGGACATCATCGCGTTATTGCCCTATGAATACCCCCCTCCCCTTCCTGCGCCACCGCCTCCCACCCCACCGCCAGCAGATGTAGCGCCTGCACGCAGAACCACCGCAACCCCTGCCACGAGCATCCCTGCTCCTTCGCGTCAGGCTCTGTCGGTGACGTGTTTTTTGCCAGTCGCATGCCAGTTCAACTCCTCACGCTTCGAACAATTTTAATTCGATTGCGGAAGTGTCGTCATTGCTGCACGTACTTTGAAGATGAAAGCGCTTCCACTTGTTATAACGAATTAATTTTTTGCCCAAAAGTGTCCAAACACAGACGATGTCACACATATGTTACACAAATACAGCACACAAGCATCACATCGGGGTAAGCATGGCATCTCAGATATGACACACACACACACGCACACACACACACACACACACACACACACACACACACACACACACACAAACACTGGCGTAACGCCACGTCAATGTCTATATCTAATTTAGTACCCAAAAGTACCTATATTATTTATCAATCACGCTCTGTCCTATCCATTCGATGACTCTGCTCTGTGGTGACGGGATCAGGCACTGTAGTGAGAAGCAGAGTAAAAAGATTGGTGGGCGTAAGGTACTTTGACAATATAAAATAATGACATAACAGCATAGCCTGCAAAATGATAGTCGAGGGGCACCAAATCCAGAAATTGGTAGGATTGGCTGTAAAACAGGCAAATTGTTGAAAAAAAGTTGAAAATTTAATACGACATCAAATTCAGTGATTCGTAAACTGGCTGTATAATTAGTAAACTTGTGTCACTATTCTGCAGTTACACCAAAATTACGCTGTAGTTACGTCTGATACGATGTAATTCAAACGTATAGGGACTCCCATTGCTTTCAAGCAATGTGCTCTCCATTCTAGCTCAGTGCTTGACTATATTTTCTAACAAATTAATTTTTTTGCTCAAAAGTATCGAAATGAGCTGACAACATCACACACGCAGCACACACATCGATATAACGTTACATCAACGCCCATAATAAATTTAGTGCTCAGAAGTAATTGTATTATCTGTCGATCATAACTTGATCTTCCTTCAAGGCCTCTGCTCTGTGGCGAGGAGACCAGACGCCGTCGTTAGAACCAAGGTAAAAACATGGCGGAGTAAGGTACTTTGACAATGTAAAATAACGGTGTCATAGCATAGTCTGCAAAATGTTAGTCAAGTTGCAACAAGTACAGAAAGCGGTAGTACTGGCTGTGGAGTTAGCAAATTGGTAAAAATATTTAGTCGAATTAGGTCGGGTGATGCTGAGGGAATTAGATTAGGAAATGAGACACTTAAATTAGTAAAGGGGGTTTGTTATTTGGGGAGCAAAATAACTGATGATGGTCGAAGTAGAGAAGATATAAAATGTAGACTGACAATGGCAAGGAAAGCGTTTCTGAAGAAGAGAAGTTTGTTAACATCGAGTATAGATTTAAGTGTCAGGAAGTCGTTTCTAAAAGTATTTGTATGGAGTGTAGCCATGTATGGAAGTGAAACATGGACGATAAATAGTTTGGAAAAGAAGAGAATAGAAGCTTTCGAAATGTGGTGCTACAGAAGAATGCTGAAGATTAGATGGGTAGATCACATAACTAACGAGAAGGTATTGAATAGGATTGGGGAGAAGAGGAGTTTATGCAACAACTTGACAAGAAGAAGGGACCGGTTGGTAGGACATGTTCTGAGGCATCAAGGGATTACAAATATAGCATTGGAGGGCAGCGTGGAGGGTAAAAATCGTAGAGAGAGACCAAGAGATGAATTCACTAAGCAGATTCAGAAGGATGTCGGTTGCAGCAAGTACTGCGATATGAAGAAGCTTGCACAGGATAGGGTAGCATGGAGAGCTGCATCAAACCAGTCTCAGGACTGAAGACCACAACAAAAACAACGGGATATCAAATCTGAAAACTGGTAAACTGGTATCTCGATGCTAAAGTTACACCACAATTATACAGCAGTTACTGAGGAATGCGCCTTAGTCGACACAATCAGTGTCAAAGATTCTTCAAAAAGTTTATTAAGAAAACCAAGAAACACTGTTCACCTACCCCGACCAATAATAATACATAACTGACAACTGAAAGAAACTGAATGAAGGCTGTAGCTTAGAAACAAATAACAATCAAAATGCTAGGTCTCACTGACAGTGAATTAAAATAAAATTCAACTAATGTTGAGTTTTTCCATGTTCCACAAAACCTCGAAGTTCTTCCACGTACATCGAGTTAAAGTTCCCTCGAACACTCTGCAAGCAATGTAATAGAAGCATAATTTGAGCCAAGTCTTACGACACTAACAACCACAAAGACAGATCCATCAGTGACGTCTTGGTACCTCACGGCACTGTCCATAGTGGTGAGGCTGGTCAGCAGTGTAGATGGTGGCGTTGGTGTGGGCTGGATGTCCGAACTGGAGTCCTGGCCCAGAGTCAACTGCCGATGGACGGCCATTCGCCTTCGTAAATGCCGTCTGGCAGCAACATGTCTTGGGATGTACTTTCGGTGATGTGTGTTGTGGGAGCAAGTTGCTTCAGGCAACCCGCAACCTCTGGGGGCACTGCTAGAGCTGCCTACTGGAGAGACAGGAAATCTTCTTTTTGTCGAAAAGTGGTTGCCCGCCAAGTGAACAGTCCCCGATGCTGGGATATATGATGCGTTTTCAACTTTGCAGATGTAACGTCGCACAACTACGCTAGATAGACACCATACATCCATTGAACATTCAATGAACATACGTTGTACATACGCTGTGTAAGAGCGCAAGTGCGCAACTCCCGATGCTGGGATGTATGATGTGTTGACAACCTTTCAGGCGTAATGTCGTTGCAAATCAATTACAGTGCAGCTTCACTACGTACACACAATACTGTACATTCCTTGCACGTATGTTCTACATACACTCTGGCAAGATCCTTTGACAATTGAAAAAATAAAATAAAAACGTCATATCAGTAGCTGTAAGAATTATTAGTTGAATGGTGCCAAATATGGAAATAGGTAAAATTGGCGGTTTGGAAGGTTGCCAAATCAGAAATTGGTAATATTTATAGAAAAGGCCATAAATGCTGTGAACACCGTCTGAGCAGATGACAGTGCAAACCTTAGCTACATTCAGTATCACCGATATATATATGTGGCCTACAGCTCAAAATGTCTAAGTTTCGCACGAATGTATTTATTTACAAATTTGCTAATTTTTCTTTTAGCCTGCGCTATAATGCAATCATTGTAAATAAAAGTATAGAAATGTAAATAAAATATATTGTTATTTCTCTCTTATCTTATGCACATCACTTATATACCCTACTTGTGGCTTACACACATTACACATACACCGCACGTACATTGTAACATTCCACATACACTACGGTAAGTTATTCCAACTGCATAAAAATAATATCGTAGCACAGTCTGAAAACTGATAGTCGAGTCGCGCCAAATCTAGAAATTTGTAAAGGTGATAATAAAACCGATAAATTGCTAGGATTCAACATCTGGAAATTGGTAAAACAAACTGATAGGATTCGCCAAAATGCAAATGTACCAGCCAAAAATTTGAGCACTTTATGACGATATATATATATACACACTTACTTATCGCGAATGGACCCAGAAGGATCACGCAAAGCTTTCTGACGTCGTTTCTTCCATACTTCTTTCATTCATTCTCCATGTTTTCTTTTTCTTTCTTCTGTCCATTTTGTTCCTGGTCTCTTTAGTGCTTCCTTCTCCGACAATACAATCCACTTTTCCACCTTATTTCTAAAAGTTTTTCTATCTTTGACATCTTTAAGTTCAATATTTGCTTTTTGTAAATCTAATTTTACTTGGCTAATCCATGGTGTTGTTGATTTGACTTTTTCTATGTAAGTGAGAATTCTGTTGGTGAGTCGTGTGGGGGGAAGTCTAGTGACATGTCCATAAAATTTTAATCTTCGCCTTCTTATGTCTGCTGCCAGGTTTGATATAGTTTCTGTGGTTCTTCTTGATTGTATCCGGTATCCTTCTTCTGTTAATTTTGGACCTAAAATCTTTCTCATAATTTTGCGTTCTTCTTTTAGTATTTTTTCTAAATCACATTTTGTGTGGAGTGTGAGCGTTTCACTAGCATATAGTGCTGCTGGCTTAATTACTGCGCAGTAGTGTCTGATTTTTGTGTTCGAGGAGATGCATTTTTTATTGTATATTTCATGTGTCATACCATATGCTCTCTTCATTTTCTGTTGTCTGATCTTCCGTGCAACTTTCTCTCCTCCGGTTGGCTCCAAAATTTCACCTAGGTATTTAAAATGTTTTACTCTATTTATTTTTCCATATTTTGTGTTCAAACTGTGTATATGGAATTTCTTACAGAAAAATTCTGTCTTTTGAAACGAAATTTGTAAACCTACTTTATCCGCGCATTCCTTAAGGATCTCTATTTGTTTGGTGGCGATTTCTTCATCATCTGCAAGTATGGCCAAGTCGTCCGCGAATGCTAAACAAGATACCTCCACGTTGTCTTTGGTTCTACCAAGATGGATTGGTTTCCAGTAGGATTGATTTTTTAATTCTTTTTCCCATTCCTTAATGACTTTATCCAGGACTATATTAAACAGAAGTGGAGATAGCCCGTCACCTTGACGTACTCCAGTTTTTATGAGAAAAGGTTCAGAGATTTCTCCCCTGAATTTAACTTTAGATACAGTGTCTGTCAGTGATTCTTTGATAAGCCTTAGTGTTTTGGAGTCAAGTCCAAGTTCCTCTAAAATGTTAAACAAAGATTGCCGGTCAATTGAGTCATAGGCTTTCTTAAAATCTACAAAGGTACAAATTATGGGGGCATTTCTAATTGCTTTGTGTTTTAATATTGTCTTTAAATTAAATATTTGTTCTATGCATGAGCGACCGGGGCGGAAGCCTGCTTGATAATCACCAATTTGGCGTTCCAGCTGCTCTTGTGTTCTTTTCAGCAGGCATGTTGAGAGAATTTTGTAGGTGACTTGTAAAAGTGAGATTCCCCTGTAGTTATTGACATTTGTTCTGTCTCCTTTTTTATGTAACGGGTGAATAAGGGCACATTTCCAATCCTCTGGTAATTTTTCTGTTTCCCATTTTTTTGTTATTTTTGTGAGCTCTTGCAACGTCTTTGGTCCTAGGTTTTTTAATAGCTCTGCAACAGTGCCATCTTCGCCAGATGTTCTATTATTTTTTAAGTTTTTAATGTGACATTTGGTTTCTTCCTGTGTTGGTGGTAATGAATCCGGTTGAGGGTTGGCACAGATTTCTTTGGGAAACCTTAAACTAGGTTCTGGGCAATTTAGTAGGTTAGAAAAATATTGAGCCAATACTTGACAGTTTTCCTGGTTTGTTAGGGCTAATTTACCATCTGGTTTTCTGAAACATAAATTTTGAGGGATATATCCTCGTATTTTATCTGCGAAAGTTCTGTAGAAATCTCTTGTATTATAGTTTTGGAAATTTTCTTCTATGGCATCCAGTTGTGCCTTTGTGTACTTCCTTTTTGCTTGCCTAATAGATTTTGAAACCTGTTTTCTAACCTCGTTAAATAAATGTAGACTTTCTTGTGATTTTTTACTGTTATATTCTTGAAATGCCTTTTTTCTCCTTTCCAATGCATTTTCACAGTCTGAATCCCACCAAGGGTGTTTGAATATCTTTTTCAAGGGAATAGTTTCCTTAGCTATTCGCGTAATTTTAGAATGAAATTCTTCCCATGTGTTTGCCTTTTCCTTCTCCCATTCTTCTTTTACTTTAGATTCTTTAATCTTCTTGGTGTCATATTTCTGTATTTCTGTTTTCTTCTGATGACTTCTTCGTGCTGTAAACTTGATTTTAATTCTAGTTAGGTAATGGTCTGAATCAATGTTTGCTCCTCTGCGTACTTGGACGTCGTAAATTTCTTTTTGTACTGGGTATGAAATCGCCACATGATCTATTTGAAACTCGCCAATTTGTTGTATAGGAGATCTCCATGTCTTTTGTTTTCTTGGACATTTTCTTAGAGATGTTGACATTATCTTCAGGTTATTCTGCTTACATAGTTCGACGAGCCTTGTACCATTTTTATTGGTAAATTTATGTGCAGGATATTTGCCTACGGTTTTTTGGTGGATTTTCTCTCTACCAATTTGGGCATTAAAATCGCCGAGTAGAACTTTTGTATCATCTTTTGGAATCTTGGCCATTATATTCTCCAAATTTTCCCAGAACTTTTCTGTTTCTATGGGGTTTTTCTTGTTGTCTCCGTTTGTGGGAGCATGAACATTAACCATTGTGTATGTTTTGTTGGCACATTGTCAGCGCATCGTCATTATCCTATTATTTACGGGAGTAACTTCCTTGATGGAGCTGAGCACGCTCTTGTGTATGATAAACGCCATCCCGAGATGGGGGGCTCCTCTTCCGATTCGTTTATCCGTCTTGCTCTTAAAGATGCGATAGTTGCCATAATCTGATGTTTCTTCATCTGTAAAACGTGTCTCCTGTAAAGCTAGTATTACTATCTTTTGCTTTTCAAGTTCTGTTGTAAGGTTTAGAAGTTTTCCTAGTTGGATTAATGTATTTATGTTAAAGGTTCCAATGTATGTAGGTGTTTTAAGTGGAAGTTTGCCAGAGAGCTCCGACTTTCTCTGATGTAATCGTGTAAGTATATATATATATATATATATATATATATATATATATATATATATATATATATGATGCGTTTTCAACTTTGCAGATGTAACGTCGCACAACTACACTAGATAGACACCATACATCCATTGAACATTCAATGAACATACGTTGTACATACGCTGTGTAAGAGCGCAAGTGCGCAACTCCCGATGCTGGGATGTATGATGTGTTGTCAACCTTGCAGGCGTAATGTCGTTACAAATCAATTACAGTGCAGCTTCACTACGTACACACAATACTGTACATATATACTGTATATATATATATATATATATATATATATATATATATATATATATATGTTTGTGTGTGTGTGTGTGTGTGTGCGTGTGTGTGTTTATCGGCCTACTGCGTAAAGTTCATCCTTCCTAGCAGAAAAATACTGTATGTGGCCAACGTGGATATTTAATTGCCTGACCTTAAGTGTAGGTCTACACACAACCAACCCTCAAACGAGAGCTGATCACAATGTCACAATGAATCCTGTACTCAAAGGTATCCAAACGATCTCAATTATTTATCATTCATACTCTGTTGCTCTCAGCCAATAGCTGTAGGGCACCACTGCTTTTAGACAATTTGCTCTCCGTTCTACGTCTATGCCGTGTGGTGAGAGCATTACGGTGTTGATATTTGCTATAACAAATCCATTCTAGATATGCAACAAAAATGACATTCACATATCAACATATCGCATTCATTATGTGTGACCAGCCATATAAAGTGGTGGAATAGACCAAAATGCAAGCATAAAAGAACTGGTAGGATTAGAACCTTGCCCGTGGTCTAGGAGTAGCATCTGACTAGTAATCAAAACATCCTCAGTCCCCCGTTCGAAACCCGCCATAGCTTAAATTTCGATTAATAATCAGCATTGCCGGCAGAAGGCTTCTGGCATAAGAAGTCACCCTCATTCTGCCAACGGCCTTGTCAAAGAGGGTGGAGGAGCGGACAGAGCTTCAGCGCACTCTCTTCTCCATAGGGTGAGAAACTGCCCCTAAAGGTGGAAGAATCAACAATGATCATTGGCATGAGGATGCGGAAGGCAATGGAAGCCACTGCATTAAAGACACACAACGTGTATCCACACGACATGTGGCCTGTCATTGAAAAAGTGTCATGATGATCTATCCATTGTCAAAAGATTCTGGAATAGTCCACAATTCAGATCTTCCGGAGGGGACTGCCAAGGGAGAGGTTACCATTGTGAAGAATCATCTTATTATTATTATTATTATTATTATTTCCTTCCTCTCGTTTTTTTCTTTTATATGTAAGTTATTTTGTACCAGCGACACTATTGGCTCACAAACAAAACGCTCTTCAACTGATGAATTTTTATATATTCATCTGTTCGTCTCTGTAAGTGATAGCATGCGGACGTATTACGAGTTCCGCCGAGTTAAGATTGTTAAAAAATGTGTATTCCAATGGTACATTAGAAGTTGTTATAGAATGTGAACGAGATAGAAAAGTTTATTCGTACATTCACGACGACCACACCCGTCTGTTCATCTCTCCGCGACGCGCCGAGAATTCTGCATCAAGGGGATTGAAGCAGACAAGAATAATTTGCGTGAGCAGAAGAGAGACGATCCGGAACCAGTATTATCATACCAAGCTCTATGCACAGTGGCGGTAACAAGAAAAAGAAGTACGTAAATTTAAATGCTGAATATGTGTATTGAATATTGAGAGTCTGTTGATACTAATGCTAGTTACAGTTCACTCAGGATATGTGTACCCTATTCCAATTATTCTTTCAAAATTTCCCTTTTAATTATTTAAGCAGCAATTTTTAATGATTTTCCGCTATATATTACATATTCCCTCCACCACTATTCACCATGACAAAAAGATTGAGTAACCAACGTAAGTATAACGTTTTCCGAGTCGGGGCGTGGAATGTTGAGGTAGGGAATCTAGAAAGTCTGAAAGGAAAACGCAAAGGCTTAGTCTAGATATAGTGAGGGTCAGTGAATTGAAATGGAAAGAAGAAAAGGATTTCTGGTCAAATGAGAATAGGGTAATATCAACAGCAGCAGAGAATGGTACAAAGGGAGTAGCATTCGTTATGACTAGGAAGATAGCGCGTAGAGTGAGTTACTGTGAATGGTTCAGTGATAGAATTGTTCTTATCAGACTCGACAGCAAGCCAACACCGACAACGATTGTTCAGGTATACATGCTGATGTCGCAAGCTGAAGATGAAGATATAGGGAAGTATACGAGGATTTGAAAGGGTAATACAGCACGTAAAGGGAGATGAAAATCTAGTAGTAATGAGGACTGGAATGCAGTTGTAGGGGAAGGAGTAGAAGAAAAGGTTACAGGAAATATCGGCTTGGGGCAAGGAATGAGAGAGGAGAAAGACTAATTGAGTACTGTAATAAATTTCAATTAGTAACTGAGAATATTCTGTTCAAGAATGCCAAATGCCTTGCCGCAATGGTAACAATGGTTCCCGTCAGATCACCGAAGTTAAGCGCTGTCGGGCTTGGCTAGTACTTTGATGGGTGACTACCCGGTCTGCCGAGCGCTGTTGGGAAGCGGGATGCACTCAGCCCATGAGAGGCAAATTGAGGAGCTACTTGATCGAGAAGCAGCGGCTCCGGTCGCGAAAATTGACAACGGCCGGAAGAGCGGTGTGCTTACCTCACGCCCCTCCATATCTGCATACATTGACGCCTACAGGTAGAAGGTGACACGGCGGTCGGTCAGCGCCGTTAGGGTCTTCCGAAACCTGTTCGAAGGGAGTTTACAGAGTACTGTTCAAGAATCACAAGAGGAGGAGGTACACTTGGAAAAGGACAAGTGATACAGGGTAATTTCAGTTAGATTACATCTTGGTTAGACAGAGATTGCGAATTCAGATACTGTTATAAGGATTACCCAGGAGCAGATATAGACTCAGATCACAATTAAGCAGTGATGAAGAGTAGGCTGAAGCTTAAGAGATCAGTCAGGAAAATCAATAGGCTAAGAAGTGGGATACGGAAGTATTAAGTAATGACGAGATACGCTTGAAGTTTTGTAAGGCTACAGATACAGAAATAACGAACAGCACGGTAGGCAGTACAGTTGAAAACGAATGGACATATCTAAAACTGGCAATCACAGAGGTTGGAAAGAAGAACATAGGTACAAATAAGGTAACTGCGAAGAAACAATGGGTAACAAACGAAATAGTTCAGCTGATCGATGAGAGAAGGAAGTACAAAAATGTTCAGGGGAATTCAGGAATACAGAAATACAAGTCACTGAGGAATTAAATATGTAGGGAGTGCAGGGAAGTTAAGACCAAATGGCTGCGTGAAAAATGTGAAGAAATCGAAAAAGAAATGATTGTCGGAAGGACTTACTCAGCATATAGGAACGTCAAAACAACCTTCGGTGAAATTAAAAGAAAGTTTAGTAACATTAAGAGTGCAACGGAAATTCCACTGTTAAATGCACAGGAAGAGAGGATGTGTGGAAAGAGTACATTGAAGACCTCTCTGAAGGGGAATATTTGTCTGATCCGATAGAAGAACAAACAGGAGTTGATTTAGAAGAGATAGGGGATCCAGTATCAGAATCAGAATTTAAAAGAGATTTGAAGGACTTCAGCTCAAATAAGGCAAAAAGGATAGATAACATTCCATCAGAATTTCTAAAATCACTGGGAGAAGTGGCAACAAAACGACTATTCACGTTGGTGTGTAGAATGTATGAGTCTGGCGACTTGCCGTCTGACTTCCGGAAAAATATCATCCACACAACTCCGAAGACTGCAAAAGCTGACAAGTACGAGAAACGAGAATTATTTCACAATCAGTTTAACAGCTCATACATCCAAGTTGCTGACAGAAGAATGGAAAAGAAAATTTAAGACGTGTTAGATGAGGATCAATTTGGCTTTCGGCACCAGAGAGGCAATTCTGACATTGCGGTTGATAATGGAAGCAAGACTAAAGAAAAGTCAAGACACATTCACAGAATTTTTCGATCTGGAGAAAGCGTTCAACAATGTAAAATCGTACAAGATGTTCGAAATTCTGAGAAAAGTAGGGGTAAGCTATAGGGAGAGACGGGTAATCTACAACATGCACAAGAGCCAAGAGGGAATAATAAGAGTGGGCGAGCAAGAAGATGTGCTCGGATTAAAAAGGGTGTAAGACAAGGCTGTAGCCTTTCGCCCCTACTCTTCAATCTGTACATCGAAGAAGCAACAATGGAAATAAAAGAAAGGTTCAGGATTTGAATCAAAATTCAAGGTAACTGGACATCAATGATACAATTCGCTAAGGACTTTGCTATTTCGAGTGAAAGTGAAGAAGAATTGCATGATCTGCTAAACGGAATATAGAATATGGACTGAGAGTAAATCGAAGAAATACGAAAGAAATGAAAAGTAGCAGAAATGAAAACAGCGAAAAACTTAACATCAGGATTCATGTTCACGAAGAAGATGAAGTTAAGCAATTCAGTACCTGTGCAGCAATATAATCAATGACGGACTGAACAAGGAGAACATCAAAAACAGACTATCACAGGCAAAAAGGGCATTTCTGGCCAACATCTAGTATCAAACATAGACCTTAATGTGAGAAAGAAATTTCTGAGAATGTACGTTTGGAGCACAGTATTTGTATGGTACTGAGACATGAACTGTGGGAAAACCGGAACGCAAGAGAATCGAAGCACTTAAGATGCAGTGCTACAGACTAAGAAAAGTCTCCGTTTGCCCAAGTTTTTTGCGATGGTTGTGGGACTCGTCTGTTCGATAGAGGATGTCAAATTAAACGCCTTTCAGCCGTCAATTTTCAGTCTTATTTTATTTGGCAACCAGTTTCAGCGTTTTACTACGCCATCGTCAGGCCCCTGACCGACGTGCAGGAATAATCTACCACGCTTGTGATCAAAACAGGGGCCACCAATACTGGTATTAGCAGATATTTGTTGCAGTGACCACTTCCAACGCCTGCCGACTGTTAGACTGATACGTTCAAGTATTGCAAAAGTAAGATCTACTACTGAAACAACGAATTTCGTGTCTCAATCTTCAGGCAGAGTTTGAAACTATTAGTACTGATCCTGCACAAAATTTAAATATGGTTGAGGGGTGGAATAACAAAATAGCGGTGTGGAAAGAGTTATCTGAACTTATGAATCCACTAATTGCATTTGTTTAGAATGTTCAGAAGTTATGTACTGAAAGCACTAACAAAATCTTGGAAGCTCTGTGGTTAAAACTTAGATTATAAAAACAGGTCAATAGGTTTGAGATTCTATATGGCACCATGTTCCAAATAATTTATCCGTTAGTGGTCTCTCCATGAAGTTGGCTAATTGCCGAAGTGTTATGTGGTGATGGATTGCTAGGTCAGCACCGATGAAAAATTCTTTTAGATAATCTAGACGAAACGAACTCATTGACCTGCACTTTTTGCAGGATGCAAACCGTAAGTGACTCATTAGGGGACTGAGCTGATAGCGTACGCATGGCAATGATGGTACTCTGCTTGAACATTACCGAAGCGTGGCTGTCCTTAATGTTTTAGAAGGGACGCAAAGACAAGATCAGTTAAGGGCTTCATTTAGTAATAAGCTGCACACATTTTCTGATATAGATAAAATGGTTGTCGGCATTGAGAATTTCCGATACATTGATGAAAAGCAGGATATTGTGTGGCGCAGGCATGGGAAAGGTTACTCACTGACGATGTTTCTACTGGCCTGGATAGAACATGGAGCTTATCCTGGAGTACATATTTTTACCGTGGCAAGCTGCGCCATTTTGTTAAGGGTTGCTAGGACCCACAGTATCAGCGTCCAAGGAGTTGATGCCACACGGGTAATGGTGATGTGCTTGAGCCCACTTTCCCACCGAATGGTTTTCAAATGGCGTATGCTGTCGATGAAGAGCATCTACCTTTTATTTGTGCTGACCTCGGCTCGCAACCAGTTTGTGCAATGCTTGATTCTGGCAAAAATGCTTCTTTACTTGATTACCACTGGTAATCGAGATATCACCACGTAGGTAAATTTCTTAGTTTGTGGGTTGTTCGCGCGAGATGCCGATCGCTCTCAGGTGATTTATTAAATGTAGTAGAGCAGGCTCATTTCAATTAACGGTTTGAGATTTTACATTGGCTTTAAAATTTCTAGTATCCAAAAGCTTTAACCTAGATATAGTTAGGTTAAGGTTTTTTGTATGCTCTCACATGTGTTAGATTATGCTGGGATTCTTTAAACTCCGGGCTGAAAAGAGATATAGATTCTATTGTCGTGTCATGGTTGCTAATGTAGTTAGTGCTCTGGCTAGTGATCCTAAGTTCAACATAGGTAATTTAATAGAATGTGAGGCTGTGCTGTTATTACAGCTGCTAGGTGAGTTTCCTGAGGTCTTGACACACAGATTAGGTGTTACCAACAAGTTTTAAGATCAGATTTGAGCACCTGATCAGATACTGATCCAGAAATCTCAGGCCGATGAGTTACATCATAAGGGGGTTTAGTTGACCAAAGTGAGTGAACATACTAGTTGTGTGGGTAAAACTTGATAATGATCATGAAGATTGGCTGTCCCTGTACATGTCGACTAAAATTGGTTCTGTATTTGGTCTTCAGAGATCAGATGCCAACTATTAAGATACAATACGTTAAATTTATATTTTCCTTTTATTCCAGATTGTAAACAGAGTGACAACAGTAGCTTGTGTACTCCGGTCATTTAATTTAATCTGTAAATATTGCATACCTTGTCATAAACGTCAGTTTATTCTGAACGTCACTTTATTCTGAACTGACCCTAGGCAGTCATTATCTATGGTAAAGTTTTTTATTATGGTGTCCTTTGCCATGAGAGGCTGTCACTGGGGTCGAATTTAATTAGAGCAACAGTTAAGAGTAAATTCCCCAGGGGTGGTTCCCTAGTTATTGGCTAGTACTCAGTTCAAGTGTAAAATTCAAGATGAAAGGTAACAATGGCAAGGTTCGCTGATGACATAGCTACCCTCAGTGAAAGTGAAGAAGAATTACAAGCTATGTTGAATGGAATGGACAGTCTAATAGAGGGCAGAATATGGATTGAGAATAAATCGAAGAAAGACAGAAGTAATGAGAAGAAGCAGAAATGGGAACAGCTAACAACTAATAAGAATTGGGGATCACGAAGAAAACGAAGCTAAGGAATTCTGCTTCCTAGCAGCAAAATAACCCATGGCGGACGGAGCGTGGAGGACATAGAAAAGAGAGTAGCACTGGCAAAGAGGGAATACCTGTCCAAGAGAAGTCCACTAGAATCAAACATAGATCTTAATCTGAGGAAGAAATTTCTGAGAATGTACGTTTGGAGCCCAGCATTGTATGGTAGTGAAATACTGACTGTGGGGAAATCGGGACAATAGGGAACCGAAGAATTTAAGATGTGGTGCTTCAGACGAATGTTGAAGTATAGATGGAATGGCTCTGAGCACTATGGGACTTAACATCTGAGGTCATCAGTCCCCCAGAAATTAGAACTACTTAAACCTAACTAACCTAAGGACATCACACACATCCATGCCAGAGGCAGGACTCGAACCCGCGACCGCAGCGGCCACGCGGTTCCAGGCTGAAGCGCCCAGAACCGCACGGCCACACCGGCCGGCGAAGTATAGGTGGACAGAAAAGGTAAGGAATGAGGAGGTTCTCCGGTGAATCGGCAAGGAAAGAAATACCGGGTTTCCGGAACTAAGGACGATTTTGAATTTTGCGCCATTTTGTCATCTGACGATTGGCGGCCATGGGTTTTTCATTATTATTTGCGATCCTTCCCATTAGTAGTGTGATAGCTTTTGAGTGGTGAGCATTGTTGTTTGATGTTTATTTTCGTCATGGAGCAGTGACAACTCAGCAACGTACAAAAGTGATAAAAAGCTATCACAAAAACAGTGAAAGTCCCACGGCAACAGTTCGTGTGACACTCGCACGTAATGCTGTTCAAACCGGATCATCAGTTCGGAAGTTGATCCGGAAGTTTGAGACCACGAGTTCTGTTTCAAACGTTAAGAAAACAGGACGACCGCGTTCTGTTCGAACACAAGAAAACATTGCTGTAGTGCGCGACGATGTGACCGTAAACCCCAGAAAATCGGTTCGCCGACAAGCTGAACAACTGAATTTATCATTAAGTTCACTGCATGAAATCCTTTCAAAAGACCTGAAAATACATGCGTAGAAGATTCAAATAACACAAGAGTTGAAGACTGCACATCAGGAAAAGAGACATCGATTTGCTCAATGGGTCTTGGCTCGCCAAGCGGAAAACGAGAACTTCACAAAAAGAATAATTTTCTCAGATGAGGCGCACTTCCGTCTCGGTGTGTACGTCAATAAGCAGAACTGCAGAATTTGGGGTAACGAAAATCTGCGTGTGGCATGGGCTATGGCTGGGGGAGTGATCGGCCGTACTTTATTAAAAATGATGAGGGAGCTACCGTCACTGTGAAAGGCGACCGTTATCGAAACATGCTTTCTGATTGCTTTTTCCCTCTTTTTGATGAAAATGATGACTTTTGGTTTCAACAAGATGGTGCGACATGTCACACATCCGGTGAAACGATTGCCCTCTAAATGGAAAGTTTCCTCAAAAATTTATCTCTTTGCTTGGCAACCAGGAATGGACTGCCAGATCATGCCGTCTTACGTCTTGGGACATTTTTTGTGGGGATCTGTGAAACCAAAAGTGTTCGTGACCGAATCACAAACAGTACACCAGTTAATGGACGAAATTAAAAGGGTTATTAACGGCATGCCACCAGATGTTTGCGAACGTATCATCGGAAACTTCAGTGAACGCATTGCTCGTTGCCGCGCGTCCTTGTGTGGTCATATGGAGGATATAATTTTTCATACATAAATGGGGGAAATTACTTGATGTGTTAGTAAAAAAACGTTACATTTTCAAAAAATGTTTTAGTGTTCTATGGCATTTTAATATTCGTCCCTACTTCCCGGACACCCTTTATATGGAAACATTGACAAGAAGAAGGGACAGAATGATAAGATATCTATTAAGACACCGGGAATTAACTTCCATGATACTGGAGGGAGCTGTACAATAAAAACTGCAGAGAAAGACAGATATCCAGCAAATAATTGAAGACGTCGGTTGAATTTGCTATCCTGATATGAAAAAGTTGACGCAGAGAGAAATTCATGGTGGGCAGCATCAAACAAGTCAGAAGACCATAACTCAGAAAAAGGGGAGAAAGAATATCACGTATATGATAATCGAGTTGGGGTCGCAATCGTTAAATAGAAGGTGTTCTTCGTTGTGGCGAAATTTTTTCACGGTATTTCAATCACTAGCTTACTCTTGCGAATGTGAAAATATTTTATTTACTCCCGACTACATAGAGAGAAACGATCATCTTCAAAAGTCTGGAGAAATCAGAACTCGCATGTTCTCCCCACGTCTTGTCCGAGAGTGAAGCTGTCAATAAATAAAGTGAATGTACTTCATGAATACTCTACCAAGCAATGAAGTGTGAAGTTCAGACTAGTAATATAGATCTGAAAGAAGTCCCATGTACCCTCTATTGTACTTGCCTGTGAGTTAATTTAATCTCTTAAACTGTCGGTGGCA
This sequence comes from Schistocerca serialis cubense, assembly GCF_023864345.2. Lineage (NCBI taxonomy): Eukaryota > Metazoa > Arthropoda > Insecta > Orthoptera > Acrididae > Schistocerca > Schistocerca serialis. The sequence continues at coordinate 914,554,722 of NC_064638.1, forward strand.
TCTGTACTTTTACTTTGCTCCTTGTCGCTTGTTACCTGGAATCCGAACTTCCTCTTCCTCACTAATAATTATCATTTTCTGGACGTGGACAAGGTTTAAATTTCAGGATATTCTTGATGAATGTTTAACCACCGACCTATGCAGATGATACCGTCCAGTGCCTCCACGCCTTTACCTAGTACACTGTGTTCTATTTTGTTTTTAAAAATTGCCTTTCTTGTAGGTATCAGAAATAAGTTATGGAACAAACTATTTTCCTGTCTTTCATTCCTCCTCTTTACTCCGTTTCCTCCAAAAAATTTGCAGTTTCGCATACTTCTTATTAAACTCCAATTCCCCATGATTGTCAGTTTTCATCCCCTTTCATATATTACTATCATTTATTCATTTTCTCCACATGTATTCTCTATTTATTCTCATTATATTACGCTGTTGGCAACTGCCTTGCCGCAGTGGATGCACCGGTTCCCGCCAGATCACCGAAGTTAAGTGCTGTCGGGCGTGGGCGACAATTGGATGGGTGACCATCCGGGCCGTCATGCGCTGTTGCCATTTTTCAGGGTGCACTCAGCCTCGTGATGCCAATTGGGGAGCTACTCGACCGAATACTAGAGGCTCCGGTCAAAGATAATCATCTTAACGACTGGGAGGGCGGTATGCTGACGACACGCCCCTCCTATCCGCATCCTCAGCTGAGGATGACACGGCGGTCGGATGGTCCCGATGGGCCACTTGTGGCCTGAAGATGGAGTGCTTTTTTTTATATTACGCTGTTGACGAGTAATCCGATACGATGATGATGATGATGCAGTTTCCTACCAAACAGGATAACTCGCCTCTTTTGTGAGATGCCGGGGCTAGCAGTGTATTTAACACTAAATTCTTCTCGAATCTTCATATGGAAATGATGCTCTAAGCCCTCTCCCCCCTTTTCTAACTCCTACTTTTGCTGTTGCACATGGATTAAGAAGAAACGCGAACTGACTGTAATCGACCCTGCAAGTGGAGTAGAAAAGAGTTTGACGCCTGCAATAATTTAATTTGATAGACATTAATTAAATAAAGGAAAGTTTCAGTAACGTAGTGAGAAATGAAAGGGTTGCTCTACCGATTAACAGAATGAAAGTTCTGTCCAAAATAACAATTTGATTTATTATGACTAAACTCAAAATCATAAACAAATCACATGAAATATGAAACATCAAATTGGATCAAATTGGATACTCAAATAAATGCTATGAAGGTGAAGTTGTCCATAAACTAGATTGTGACATTTATGACGAAAGGTATGTGGAGCCAATTCCATGCAACTCAAATCTTAAGAGAAACACCCAGCCAACTCAACATTAATTGCTGTTACGGTAGTGATAACTCAGACAATGAACACCCAAGACAGAACAAAGTTAGAAAAGACGAACAGACGCGCTCTGCTGAGCTCTGATTATCACAGTGCAAATTCCCAAGTCTGCCGGTGCTGCGGACATACATTACCAAGCTGTCTTCTTAACTGCAAGGACACGATCTGGCGTACCGGAAGCGATGGCTGGTTGCTTCGACGTCCCGTCGTGGTGATGATAATGTCGCGAGTATAACCTGAAACAAATTGTCCTGGTCTGGTTACTCCAGACTAAAGACTTCCTGTCAATACAAATGCGCCTCTGAGGGAGACGAAGAAGGCTCGCCACACAATCACTGACGGTACAGTGATTGATTTTAACAAGCGAAGTCACACAGTAACTCCAATACAGTCAACTTTAGCCAAAACTGCCCAAGACAGATAACATAGGCCGCTTGTACGCAGAACGCTCAATTGCTAACTGTACTCGGAAAATTACATTGAACTCGAAACTTCAGCAACTTCGTTAAACAGTTACACTCAAATAAAAGTATATTAGACAGCCAACGGAAGGCAGGCTGTCCAGAGCAGCGAGAGCTCAGTCTTGTAACCTAGTCCGACCGAAAGGCGAGAGCCGACTACCACAAGAGCACCCATACAAACCGAACACAGAACATTCCCGCCCCCACGACAGTGGCCGTGGTTAAACGTTCGAATCAGCAACTCGAAAACCGGCGGAAAATTCCACTCTATTGCTGAAGCACTACCATTCCACCAATGGAGATTCTTGGCGCCAATTTCTGCGCAGATTTTGCTACGTCACGGAGCTATGCCCTGAGAAAGCCAATCACAGTTACGATTTTGCAGAAAACGCGGGAATTTGCCCGCCAAGACTGCCTGGGTACACAAGTCATTCCCATGCCTCGCTGGTAGCCCGCCAGAAAGTGTTTTCGCAAAGTTTCTGCGAAGTAACGGAACCTCTAGCCCAGCCGCTCCTTCAGGCCCTTGCGGGCGTGTCTCCGCCACTATTATGCCAATGTCGGCGTCTGGAAAGCATTCACTCGACTCCCTCACACCCATCGGCTTAACCCTTTCAAGATCAACAGATCCCGCCTGTCACCGGACCACCCGGGTGACCAGAGACGCTGCGTGGGAAGTCCGCGTGTGAAGGAATAGCAACTTTTCACCGCATGCAATTAGAGAGGAAAATCAAATTACTCAGAGTAAGATAGAAATATGAGAGGGGGCTTCTGCCACCTCTCACTGTAACTGAGGAAGATAACACCTATGTATACAGTGACTTTCGATTCGGAAGTAGTAGATATGAATACGTGTGGTGGGAAAAATTTTGATCAGTAATATTTCGACTTCTCGGACCAGAGAGGTGGCGTAACATTTTTGATAATTGATCTTTGCGACAGTGTTCTGGACAATACTGCCAACCACGGTATATCATGGAGGGTATGTACAATTAGACACGTCAATTTGTGCGATTCAAGATGTTTAGGCAAACCACTGGCACAAGGAACAAGAACGGAACAAAAGCTTCACTATGGTTTTACGGCCATAGAAACCTCACATGACGTCTGACAATATGATATCTCTTGCTTTGCTTTCCTTGCTTCTCTTCTATGTGCAGCCCTCTGAGACACCCACTCTTCAGGCCACTGCTCCCCAAATACGATGGATCCACTGACAAGGCCGACAGCATTCATACCAAAATCAGAGAGTGGGCCCTATTCTATTTCTTCTTCGCTACTGGATTGACTGATACATCTCTGATCACTTCTTTTTTGATGTTGTGGAGCTAAGTTACTTCCAATATCCGAATGCAGGCCGTTCATCTCTTGGTTTCTTTTTTTTATCGATGTTACAGGAAAAAATGTCAAAATACTTATCATGAAGATGGAACACAGGAGATGCCGCTGAAGTTGGTTTCTTGCGTATTGCTCTCTTTCTTCAAGAGTGCAATATTTTTCTCGTCATAGCACTATATACATTGTTGATACCAGTCGCAGGAAGGCAGTGGGAAAGCACTTCCTAAAAGCCTTTACATGCAGAGGACGTAGGTTCCTCAGTTTACAACAGCCTCTTTTACACGAGCGACTATCTTGTCTCAGTCGACTATTCGTCGCAAGTGAGTGTGCTGCAGCGCTCCTTGCCGTTTTATTCAGGTAGAGTGAGCCGTCAGTCAGGAATGGTCGGTTTTGTTTACCCTTCGAGGTCAAACTTGCTTGTGTTGTGAGTACCATTTGCTGTGCAGTTTCGCCGCTGAATACTAAAATTGAGGTTATGACAGATTGTCCTTCTTACTAAAACTCGAAATATATTTACAGAATTAAGAAACAAGCAACTGTAATGAAGTTTATTGATGAGACAGTGGCCGTATTGTTAGTTCGTCACACTTCTGAGAACTGTAAGAATAGAAAATATTTTGTCGAAATATTGCAGAACATCAGCATACATTATCCGTCCCCGGTAGCTGAGTGGTCAGCGCGACAGAATGTCACTCCTAAGGGCCCGGGTTCGATTCCCGGCTGGGAGAGTTGGGTTGGGTAGGGTTGTTTGGGGGAAGGAGACCAAACTAAGAGGTCATCGGCCTCATCGGATTATGGAAGGATAGGGAAGGAAGTCGAGTGCCCTTTCAAAGGAACCATCCCAGCATTTTCCTGGAGCGATTTAGGGACATCACGGGAAACCTAAATCAGGATGGCCGGACGCGAGACTGAACCGTCGTCCTCACGAATGCGAGTCCCGTGTGCTAACCACTGCGCCACCTCGCTCGGTGGGTCGGAGATTTTCTCCGCTCAGGGACTGGGTGTTGGTTGTCCTAATCATCATCATTTCATCCCCATCGAAGCACAAGTAGCCGAAGTGGCGTCAAATCGAAAGACTTGCACCCGGCGACCGGTCTACCCGACGAAGGCCCTAGTCACACAACATTTCCATTTCCAACATACACTTTCTCGAGAAAATATACGGTCCGGCTACATTAATATGACCACCGTCATCGTACAATAACCACTCACAGACGGCAGGTGGCAGCACTAGCAGTGGAGGGTGTATAAGGCGTGTATTGGGAACGTGGAAAACAATGCTTTCGTTCATGTAATGCGGAAACGTAGCGATTTATCTGACGTCAGAAAGGGCATGCTCACTGGCTTTGAGACCAAGGGTGGAAGCATTTCCGAAATCGCTAATTTTGTAAACTGTTCGCCCGTCGTAGTGGTTAAGTAGACCATACACGCCAAAGTGGCACTATCCAAAACGAGCGCTGAGGTAGCTGTGGTGCACCACGGACCACAGATGACAGGGGTGAACGAAGGCTTCGGAGATTTGTACGGGCGTACTGTTGAGCAACTGACCGCCCAGATGAACCAAGAGGCCACCAACAGCGTCTCCTCAGTGACCGTTCAGAGGACGTTGCTGTGTATGGGTCTCTGCAGCAGGTGCCTCATTCGTGCACCCACGCTAACTGCTGTTCATCGGCGAAAAAGACTGGAATTTTCACTGATTGGCAATACGTGGCATTTTCAGACGCATCACCTTTCATGCTTTATCGGCGTGTAACGTCTGAAAGCAAACACCCTGCAACAATCGTTGGAAGGGACCAGGCGGGAGGAGGGAGAGTTAAGATGCGGGGAATGCTTTCGTGGAATTCCCTGGGTGATCTCGTCATTCTGCACTGTAGTGGTACATGTTGCTATGAAACATAGCAACACGTCTCACTTTTCTGTTACTAGACATGAAACATGTGCGCGTGAAAAGCGTGACTTGAATTAGCAGTAGCGTAAAGAGCATCTACTGCGCCCGGATGTGTTGGAATTTGTATGCAAATATGAGAAAGAAAAGTTCGGCTACATTTCAGAAAGCGACGACGGATGTGTAATCTGCACTGGTCAGTGAGGGGTCACTTGGAATTTGCGGTCGTGCTCTGCGGATGCGGTGGACTCAAACTAAGAAAGAGCCCTGACGACAATGGTCGAGCACTGAAGAAAAATTGATGTTGTTTTATGGACTCTATGCTAGGCTATCTCGAGTCAAGTAGGAACTTATGGTTTCGATAAAGCACTGGAGCAGCACCATGTGTGAATATGGTGTCCGGAAAGCTTTGTTAATTATCAGTTGTTGTGAGATTTATCTGAATAAAGAAGAACTACTAAAGCCGCGTTTTCTGATTTCGTAGTGAGTTGTTTAAATGTAGAAGCTCTCTCAGTGCACTCGCCCCTCTGCAATCGGAAAAGAAGTTAGCGGTCAAATACGTAGCACTGCATAGCAGGACCACAACATCAAGAAAAAACAAGACAGCGACCCAGAAATTCGGGAAAGAAGGTAACTGTTGTTTCAGGGAATGAGTAACGACTTCGGATCTCGCAATATATCGACCACTTAAAATCAACACACAACAAGAAAAACACCTCTGGTGGGCACAATGGCTCAACAGAAGTATACATATACCCTTGGGGACCATGTCCATCCCTACCTGCAGTTTGTTTCTCCTCGGCACGATGGCATCTACCAGCAGTCCAGTGCAGCGTGTCACATAGCTCTCATTGTGGGTGCGTGGTTCGAAGAGCATCATGATGCGTTTACTATATTCCCCTGGCCTCCAAATTCCCCGGATTTAAACCTGATCGAGAATCTGTGGACCCACCTCAGTCGGGCTGTACCCGGCATGGATCCTCAACAGAGAAACACAGCGCATTTAGCCACAGTACTGGAGTCGGCATTGTTCCACATCACTGTCGGTATCTTCCAGAACCTCAATGAATCTCTTCCTGCACGTCTCTCAGCGGTCCGCGTGGTTTTTCAGTGGACAGTGAATACAGATATAAAACGGAACAAGCAATATTTAGAAATCAGTAAAGAGTGTCCTTTTGTACTGGAGCCTTTGTGTCTTTCTTTCATCACAGGCCCCTAATATCACCGAAAAATGTTGCCGTTCTATAGATCTGACTGTTTCACTGTTGTTGGAGTCCTTATTAAAAGCTTGTTCATGAATTTACGCTCTTATTTGTGCATAGTGAGGACCTTTCTTTCTTCCAGTTATTGAAAGCCTAAATAGCTGTTTGATTTAGGATATTTCATATTGAAACGTCCCCTTTGAATAATTCTACACGACTGTCCTTGAACTGATACACAATATTTTTTTTTTTTTTTTTTTTTTAGCGCAACGCAATCTGACTTTCAAAAATCCCTACAAAAGAATGGCCCTGACCAACATTAAACTATACCTTTCACAAATCACTTACCTCACAAAAATCTTCGCTGCTCAAGCTACTGCAATACAGCGAGCGCCACTACTGCCAGCTAAATAAAAGATTCAAACTATGGAAGGCACTAACTACTGATAGGGATAGTTAGCAAATGAAAGGTATTAATAGAGAACAAACAATGTATTTACCTTGATATCATCATATGTAAATATAGCAGTTCATGAAAAATTACAAAACTCCGCCATCTCTCTCCCCACATCCACCACTGCTGGCGGCTCACCTCCAACTGCGCAACGCTACGCGCTGTTCACATTCAGCTGCCGCTGCCCAACACTACAATGGCAGACAACAATGCAAACTAGGCACAGACTGCACACAGCACAGCCAGTGATTTTCATACAGAGGTGGCGTTACCAATAAAAAAACCTAAACAGCCTACTTACATAGCCCCCATGCTCCCCACAAAAAAATTTTACAAATTTTTTTGGGCATTGGCCAATACATATTTGTTAAAATTTGTTTCACAATTACAATAACAAAGATATCAAATGCACACACTTATTGATACAATGTTGGTCAAAAGCTAAAATTTTCTCACAGTCTATAAAGATAGTCCTGATTCATCACAGTAAAATAGCAGTGTTTTTCTCAAAGTCTGAGCTGTAGAAGAAAATGCACACAGAAGTAGTGGATTTCCATGCTGTCTTGAAGAAGTAGTGTTGTCCTTCCAACGGAAAGACAGTGCTGACTCTCGACATGCTGACAGGTAATGGGCCACAACAGAGCAAACCCACTGCAGAGTCAGTCGAAGTTTTGATGAATATTGGTAGGTAGGTCATCACAGAGCAGACCCACCGTAGTCCTGGTAGAGATTACGATATTTGTGGGCCACCAGAGGTGCAGACCCACTGCAGTCCTTGTAGAAATAATGGTATTGATGGATCATCAAAGATGTAGACCCACTGTAGTCCTTGTAGAGATAATGGTATTGGTGGGTCATCAAAGATGCAGACCCACTGTAGTCCTTGTAGAGATAATGGTATTGGTGGGTCATCAAAGATGCAGACCCACCTGTAGTCCTTGTAGAAATAATGGTACTGGTGGGTCATCAAAGATGCAGACCCACTGTAGTCCTTGTAGAGATGGCCAGCAGCCATCTGTTGCGATCTGTTGAAAAAAATTCTCTGCTCATTTCAATAGTGTCATCTACCTCAAACGTACTTTAAAATCATGCTCCCTTACCAAATACATCATTCAAAGCTCTCATAGTATCACAATGATTCCGAAAAAATATGAACAGTTTACAAAGTACAGACAAAATACAGTTTCATAAGTGTGAAGTTATCCAACTGTGTAATTGCGTAAACATGTGTCACTGATGTAGTAAAAAAATGTTTATCTCTCAGTTAAATGATCAGATAGCTGTGTAATTTGTGTGTTAGAGAAATATGGTACCGATGTGTAAAGTTGTATAAGCAAATACCATATTAGCTAGGGTTCCTTGTGGTTGCCACACACATGGTACACAAAGTAAGTGTGTAACCCCCTGAGGATTAATGTAATTATACCCTCAGGTGTTACAGATTACAGCAATGAAATGAAATGTATCACTGAAAACCTTTGTATCATTGTACTTCAAATATCTTTAAAAATAAATGTTTTAAGTACAAAATTAATCACTCAAATGCGTGTCCTGTAGCGCTAAATGTGCGTCTTGCTGTAAGATAATTCTGTGGAAGTGTCGTACTTATCGTCCTCCGAAAGCTAAGTTCTGCAGAAGTCAATGTACTTACCTCATGATAAACAAAAGTGAAATGCTTTATGTATAGATATCTTAGTTATTACGCTTATTGCCATGATGAAGAAAGTACTGTGCTGTAACGTATTGTTGTGCTACGGAAAAGGCAATCTCATTGTAGCTATACCACAAAAGTTACTACTAAAACATGTTTTACTTTGCAGAATAAGACAGAAAAACTGTGCGGAAATAAAACAGAAACACTACAAAAGCAACATTGTAAATTGTCACTCATTAGTAGCGTCGTGATAAAACCGTGTAGTTGTCACTTAAACTAACCACTGTGTCGTCTGGTATCTCACAGAAAGTACATTAAACCCAGAATGTATTTTCAAGTAAACCAAAATGTTGCATTAAAATCTCATTAGCAGTACCAGTATGTGTCCTAAGTATGTAAGCCTGATAGTCGTTACGTAATCATGCAACTAACAAGCAAGAATGTACAAATACAACACTGTGTCGTCTGTTCACCATAACAATGCATTCGTAATTTCTGTTTAAAAATGTTCCCTAGATTCTAGACTGGATATTTAACTTCAAACATTGTTGCATGTTAACAGTTTCTTAAGTCTGACAAAGCATACTAGAAATGTGAAGTGAAAAGTTTTATGGCAAAGACAAAGTTAAAAAGCAGATTATCTTTCAATAAATGGTTTTACATGTGAAATGTGGTGTAAACCTTTACTCTTCCTAGTACGCAGAGTTTCAACTTCAACGCAATTATCATGTGGTATACGTTGGATTCTGTATGGTCCATTGTAAACTAGAAAGAATTTGTGACTCAAGTGTTTCTTCTTATGTGACAATGAATGAGCTTTAATGAGAAATTTCTGACCAATATACAATTTCTTTGCATTTGCTTTACCGTGTAGTTTTCTCCTTTTGTCTGCTGCAGATTTTATATTTTTAAGAGCCAAATCAATTATGTCTTTGTGTCGAAGTTTACGTGCATTCGGGAAAGGTACAAGCTCTCTGATTCTGTTCGGTGGTTCTTCATTCTTCAGTACAAGAGTAGGTGGTAAAGCAGTGGAGTCGTGAGGCATTTCATTCAGCACGTTTTGAAATAAGTGTAAATATCCGTCCCAATGCTGATGCTTTCTGTGACAATAAAGTCTGCAAAGCTTATTGATTTCTTTCATAATCCGTCCAGACGGGTTGCAATGTGGTGAGTACAATGAAATAAAAACAGGTTTGATTTTATGATTCCGAAGCGTGCGTGACCAAATAGCAGATCTAAATTGCGGTCCGTTATCTGAAATGACTTTAGCAACGTGGCAAACTTCACGTAAGAAATTTTTAACAAAGGCGTTGGATACAGACCGTCCAGTGGCTTTACGTAACGGTGTGAAAGAAACAAATTTTGAAGTAAGTTCAACAGCGACTAGAACGTACGAAAATCCATTAGATGTTCTGACAAGCGGTCCCAAGAGATCAACGGCAGCAAATTCTTTTAATTTAGAAGGAATGATAGGAAACAACGGAGCACGATGTGAGACAGTAGATGGTTTCGCCTTTTGACAAAGTTTACAAATAGACAAGACTCTTCGAATTCTCTTTTCCATATTCTTAAAATAACAAGTCGTTCGAAGAATATGATAACATTTTCGTGGACCAAAATGTGCGTAGCTGAAATGAATGTACCAAATGAGCTTATTAACAAAATCGTCAGGAATGCAAAGTACCATAGCTTGTCATCAACAGTGCAGCGTTTGAACAGTATGTTGTTTCTAACCAGATAATAATGCCGAATCTGTGTGTGTGTCTTTTCATGCCATTTGCTCTTGATGTCTTTCCAAATCGGATCTTTATCTTGTTCATGAGCAATGTCCTTTAAAGATGTGGTGATGAAGTTTTCAAAGGCGACTTTCTGAATGTAAAGAATACTGAAATTTTTCTCGAGGTTGCCTTCTGTGTTACTTTTCTCAAGCCCAGCCGGTGCGCGTGACAGTGCGTCCGCAACAATGTTCTCCTTGCCGGGAATGTAAACTATTGTGAAGCGGAATTCTTGCAGAAACAATGCCCAACGTTTTAACCTGTCATGATTTAATTTTGAAGACATAAGAAATTGTAATGAACGATGATCACTGTATACTTTTACGTGCTTACCAGAAAGAAAGAAACGGAATTTGTTAAATGCCCAAACGATAGCTAAAGCTTCTAATTCAGTAACGGAATAATTTTTTTCAGATTTTGTTAGCACTCGGCTAGCAAAAGCAATGGTTTTCTGAATGGTAGTGCCATTTTCTATGCCTTCTTGAAATAAATGGGCACCAAGACCGACTTTAGAAGAATCCGTGCTAAGGCAGAAATCTTGTGACAGATCTGGATGAGCTAAGATTGGCGAGTGAAGTAACGCTTCTTTCAAAGAATTGAATTCCAACTGTGCTTGTTCGTCCCAGTTCCAAATAGTATTTTTTCCAGTGAGAGAACAAAGTTTTGGTGTAACAAGAATTTGCATATTCAGAAAACGACGGTAAAAATTTACGAGACCTAGAAAACTGCGGACTTGTCTTTTTGTGGATGGAACTGGAATGGCTCTGATTGCTTCTAACTTTTCAGGATCCGGTTGAATCCCTTCAGAAGAAATAATATGTCCCAAAAACTACACCTTTGTCCTACCGAATTCAGACTTTTCCAAGTTAACTGTAATTCCAGATTCTGCAAAAATACGTAACAAACTGTTGAGGATGCGATTATGTTGTTCCCATGAAGCTTCTGCTATCAGAATATCGTCCACATATAAGGTGATGTGACGTTTTAAGAACTCAGGTAATATGGAATTTAACCCACGAATGAATGCTGCGAAGAAATGTTCAAACCAAAAGGAAGTTTCCGAAACTGATAACAAACGCCGAAACAAAGGAAAGCTGTGTATTTTCTACATTCTGGATGAAGTTCGATCTGATAAAAGCTGGATCTGAGATCAATGGAAGACAACACTTTTACACCATTAAAATTTTGAAGAAGTTCTTCCAACGTTTGCGGCCTGTCTGTTTCAGGAATAATGATCGTATTGATTTGTCTCGAATCTAAGACAAGCCTGATCGATCCATTTTTCTTCTCAACAACATGTAATGGATTGTTGTATGAGCTTACTGCAGGCTCAATAATGCCCTCATTAAGCTTAGATTGTATTTCTGTTCTAACACGGTCCCTATAATGCGCCGGAATTACGTATGGTCTAACACAAAATTTAGTATGCTCACGAACACGAAATTGGTATTGAAATCCCTTGATTGTTCCTGTTTTATGAGTAAAAACTGTGGAATGTGCTTGTAAAATGTCAAAAAGGTCCTGCCTATCAGTGTCATTACAATTCTCAATTGTTTGAATTTTATTCTGAATTAACTTATTAGTGTCAAATGCGCCGTTGATATCATCCCTGTCAGTACTTGCAGAGTGATTGTTAGTGTCTAGTTCCGTAGAAAAGTCCGAACTGTTGTCTAACAGAAGGTAAAGCCGATTAATTTCCTCGTCATGGTTTGAGAGCCAATCTTCAAATTTCAAAGCTATTGACTTACCTTCTTTCTCTAAACTTATTTCAGCATCGTGAAAGTTTAAGATTGCTTTGTATTCATTCAAAAAGTCTACTCCCAATATAATTTCCGTCGACAATAATGGAACAATGAGAAAGTTCATAGAGAAGCTGTGGCTTTGACAAAAGAATTCTAAATTGGTTTGTTGGCGTACATCTACACTTTTTCCAAAGATTGCACCTTGTAATTTAATCTTACGTAACGGAAGTGTGGGGCAATCGTTCGATTTGTTGCATTTGCTAAAGGCTGTTTCACTGATTACTGAAATGGGACTGCCAGAGTCAAGTACTGCCGTAAATTTTACGTCATTTACAGTAATGTGAATCACAGGATATGCAATGTTGTTATGTTTTACGTCGTGTTCCTGGAGTAAGATGTCCCTAATGTCTTCCATTTTTACGTAATTACTAGCTACGGCAGCTGCGTCGTTAGTGTCATAAGAACGTTTTGTGGCTGCCAGCGGTGTGAGTCATTGCCTATTGTCTCTTTGTTGGCGCGCGTCGTTATTGGGATTTGGAGACCTAACTTCTACAAATTCACCTCCTCGAGAGGGACCTGCTCTGTTTGAATCCCGCCAGTTCTGATGCAATTCAGGTCTGTCGTTACGATCACATCGTCTGTCGTCATGTCGGTAGTTCCTGTAGTTTCTTTCTTGTCGGTTAAGTGGTGGAGAATTTCTCCCTGAATCGTAACTGCGCGCTGAACTGTTGCGTCTGAAGTTATTCTGTCTCCCTTGATAATAATTATTTTGGTTCCCATATTGTCTGTTTCTCTGATTGTCTCTGTGATAGTCACTACGGCGGAGAGGTGATCTTTCCCTGTAATTATTACTACTCTGCCAACGGTTGTCGTACGGGTGGTGTCTATTTTGGTCACGATTTGCGTTGTAAGAATAGACCAGTCGTGTCCGGTTATTGTGTCTGTCATCACGGAATTGTGACGGATGTGACCTGTAATTGTTGTGTCCTTGCTTTTGCGTTCCGCGATTATCAGTGTCAATTTCTAGTTCTTGTAACAGTCCCTGAAAAGCTTCAATGTCGTCTTTGCAACGTCCTGCCAAAATAATATGTCGTAAATGTTCAGGTAATTTGATTAAGCAAATGCGGATGAGTTCTGAGGGGCTGTATGGGTTTGACAGGTACTGATTCTTGTGCAACATGTCTCCAAAATATTTCACAAGACTGGAGAATTCAGATTGTTCGAAATGTTTCATCATTATGATACCATGTTTTACTCGGTCTTGTGTGGCTTGAGACCAATATGCTGAGAGGAAGGCATGGTAAAATTCTCCTTCACTGTGGCAATCGTGAATGACCGATCGCATTCTTACAGCTGGTTCATTCTCTAAGTAGCCACACATAAATTCTAATCTGTGTTCCAACGACCAGTTGGGAGGAAAACAATGAGAGAATTGATGGAGCCATGCTTGTGGATGAATGTCGTTGCCAGAATTCTTAAATGTTTTGAATTTACGTGTAGTAATGAACAGCTTATAGTCAAAATCATCATGTCGGCGAGTCGCATATCGGTCATTGTTAGGTCATGTCGGCCGTTCCATATCAAAATTCGGTGCACATTGCCAATTTCTTTCATAACCTCCGAAATGCCCTGTGTTATTATTTTGTGGCTGTTCCGTATTTCTGTGTCCCTCTTCCCGTATTGGGGCGCGAGTATCCTCTGAAATACGTAATTCTTGTATTACCTGTGTCAGCTGATCTTGTACTTCCCGGATTTCTCTTTTGTACTGTGTATTGATTTGATTTTGATTCTGTTTGAATTTTCTAATTTGTTCATACTCTTCTGTGTCAGTGAACGCTACAGGTCTTGTGTCATTCAGATCATCATCTACCTTTGTTGATAAGTTAGTGACCTGATCCGAAAGTTCGGCTACTTTCTCCGATAATGAACATTTCCTCAGTGTGTTTTTCTGAACCAAGTTTCAGAGTGTCCATTTGTGTTGAAATCGAATCTACTGTGTCCTTTAAGTTTTCCTGAGTTATTGCAAGTTGCGTAACTGAATCGGTAGATGCAACTGAGTCAATTTTAGCCCACAAGGTCTCATGATTTTCATGAACAATGGTTTGCAGTTCTTTTATGGCTGCTTCGTGATTCTGTAATGCATTTTCATGCCGCGAAAAAATAGGTTGAAAATGCTCACAAATTTGTGTTTTCACGTAATTACAGACTTTTTGACATTTCGATTCAGTTTTATGTAACTCAGTAGTTAAATCTTCACGTGTTTGTTCAAGTGTGGTGTCTAACTTTTGAAGATTTTGTTCCATTGTGTCTAACTGTTGCTGTGTTTGTCTCTGGTGTTGTTCCATTGTGTCTAACTTTTTAAGATTTTATTCCACTGTGTGTAACTGTTGCTGTGTTTGTCTCTGGTGTTGTTCCATTGTGTCTAACCTTTTAAGATTTTGTTCCACTGTGTCTAACTTTTTAAGATTTTGTCCCATTTGTTGCATTAATTGTAATAACAATGCACTGGTGTCTGAAACATGTTCCTCAGTGCTTTTCGGCAGTGAAGTTGCACCGGCAACATTCACATTTTGACAAATGGAAAATGTGTCTTGACTCATTTGAGAAAACGGTGGGAACCCAAAACCTGAGTCTGCAGTATTTGCAATATTGTGTTCTGTCATTCCCGATTCCTGAGGCGAGCTGTTGCCGACCAATCGATCGATAACGCTTCCTTGTTCACTACCTGTTTCACTGTCTACACCATTGTTTGCCGCCCGCTCCATTTCCCTATGCGCAATTACCAAATTACTGCTTTGAACATTAGTTAATTCATTACTCTGCGGCGCTAACACACTGCTTTCGTCTTCACTGTCATTTCTCAGTTTACTTTGGAGCCTAGTATTACGTTTTTCACACGTCATTATTGTCACAGTATTTCACACGATAACACAGAAAAGCGCAATTTGAAGAGCAAAATAAAATAACATAGCAATGGAAATAATGTCTGCTTAATTGCCAGCGCAGCTGCGAAATACTTGGTGCAAATCTACATGCATGCCACAACTGTTTTACTGTACAACAATGAAAAACTACAACTACAAAGGAAATTCTCTCTATAATTACGCGCTAGCAATAAACAATAGCTACACTAATTACACAAACTACAAGAAAAAAATCAGAAGATTCCAGTGAGGTATCCTAGGCTAAGGGTCGACATATGAAACGTCCCCTTTGAATAATTCTACACGACTGTCCTTAAACTGATACACAATATTTTTTTTTTTTTAGCGCAACGCAATCTGACTTTCAAAAATCCCTACAAAAGAATGGCCCTGACTAACATTAAACTATACCTTTCACAAATCACTTACCTCACAAAAATCTTCGCTGCTCAAGCTACTGCAATACAGCGAGCGCCACTACTGCCAGCTAAATAAAAGATTCAAACTATGGAAGGCACTAACTACTGATAGGGATAGTTAGCAAATGAAAGGTATTAATAGAGAACAAACAATGTATTTACCTTGATATCATCATATATAAATATAGCAGTTCATGAAAAATTACAAAACTCCGCCATCTCTCTCCCCACATCCACCACTGCTGGCGGCTCACCTCCAACTGCGCAACGCTACGCGCTGTTCACATTCAGCTGCCGCTGCCCAACACTACAATGGCAGACAACAATGCAAACTAGGCACAGACTGCACACAGCACAGCCAGTGATTTTCATACAGAGGTGGCGTTACCAATAAAAAAACCTAAACAGCCTACTTACAATATTTCTTGTGGGAGAAACTCGGACGAGAAAGATCCAGTTCTCATGTAACCTTTGCACTATATCACGAAAACGAAGTAAACAATAAAATAGAAATTAAAAAGGGCGAGAAGCACAAAAGCTATTATATAAACGTGAGTGAACTAGGCGAGGATTAGTTAAGTTCCAATATCAGCTGGCGACGCCCCTGTCGTCGCTCCATGTGTATAGTCATCGTAGGCATAATAAACTGATCACTGACATCACCACCTCATCGCGAAGTGATTAGTGGGTGATTTAGACGCACAGGCGTGACGCGCGCCCACGCCGAGTCGCCGCATTTTGACCAGAAGGTGGCTCGTGCACGGAAGTGTCTCGCAACTGTTCGCTCTCGGCTCCTTTGACAGTTAGCTGCCGGAAGTTGACATCCCGTGACTGTCCTTTCAGTAAACACTTGGCTTCTATGGTTTCTGCGATCCCACCCCTGACGTCAGCGGTTGGAACAAAAGAAGGATTTAGTTTAGCATGAACTGCTTAATTTCCATCTCAAGTAGTCGTTCAACGTACAATAAACAAAAAGTAATCAAAGTTATACAGTAATCCCTAATCACAGTTCACGTAGTTTACATGCGATTTATAAACCGGGTGATCAAGAAGTCAGTATAAATTTGAAAACTGAATAAATCACAGAATAATGTGGATAGAGAGGTACAAATTGACACACATGCTTGGAATGACATGGGGTTTTATTAGAACCAAAAAAAAATACAAATTTCAAAAAATGTCCGACAGATGGCGCTTCATCTGACGAGAATAGCAATAATTAGCATAACAAAGTAAGACATGGCAAAGATGATGTTCTTTACAGGAAATGCTCAATATGTCCACCATCATTCCTCAACAATAGCTGCAGTCCAGGAATAATGTTGTGAACAGCACTGTAAAGCATGTCCGGAGTTATGGTGAGGCAGTGGCGTCGGATGTTGTCTTTCAGCATCCCTAGGGATGTCGGTCGATCACGATACACTTGCGACTTCAGGTAACCCCAAAGCCAAGAATTGCACGGACTGAGGTCTGGGGACCTGGGAGGCCATGCATGACCAAAGTGGCGGCTGAGCACACGATCATCTCCAAACGACGCGCGCAAGAGACCTTTCACGCGTCTAGCAATATGGGGTGGTTCTAATAAAACCCCATGTCATTCCAAGCATGTGTGTCAATTTTTACCTCTCTATTACATTATTCCGTGGTTTATTAAGTTTTCAAATTTATACTGACTTTTTGATCACCGAGTATATAAGATATACCTATTGAAGATATCCATGCGCCAGCCGGAGTAGCCAGCAGTTCTAGGCGCAACAGTCTGGAACCGCACGACCGCTTCGGTCGCAGGTTCGACTCCTGCCTCGGGCATGGATGTGTGTAATGTCCTTAGGTTAGTTAGTTTTAAGTAGTTCTAGGGGACTGATGACATCAGAAGTTAAGTCCCATAGTGCTCAGAGCCACTTTTTTTTATATACATGCGTCGAAATAGGAAAATGTAATAAATAGTGTCCACAGTGCGGAACTGCATTTAGGTCTATGAGATACGGCGTCAGGTAACGGTACGCGGCATTAAATTGTACGAAAATGGTCGGAAATGTCGCATTAGATGCCTACAATGTTATCTATCAGTTCTCACCCACGCTGCAAAAACATCTCCAAAAAAACCATGATGTTTGTTTTGAGTGCCAAGAGAGAGAAAAGCAAAAAGAAATAACGAAGAGTAGCAACAACTAAATAACAACAAAACTAGAAGACTGATTGGTCACGTGACATCTAATTCCTGTCAGTTAATGTCAAAGGAGCCCAGTACCTTCCGTCGCGAGACACTCCCGCTCGCAGCTGCTCCACAGAGGCGTGTCGGCGGCGCGCCGCAGTTCGAAAGCGGCGCCACTGCCCCACCACACGGCCAGACAGGTCGGGACACGCTGGAGCAGCAGCGGCCAGCAACAGCCTCACCGCTCACCGGAGCAAACATTGCGGAATGCGTACGTTGTGATGTGCAGTGGTTTATTATGTATACTGAGTGCCACGCAAGGGACCTGAGACGGAAACTGAAGCCATGAAGCAGCAGCTGCAAACGAGGAAACCGTCCAGTGCATTCCAGGAATTCCGAGCTCCTGACGATAATGCTTTCCTGGTTCTCTTCTCCGTCAATCGAACGGCGATAAGTACGATCAGAGTTTCTGCATGTTCTGTTTTGCTTATTAATCTAAGGCCCGTGTGCTGCCATTATCAATCTAAGGCCCACGTGCTGCAAATAACAAGTCTCAATTAGACTAAAAAACATACGCGGGCATCCAAGTTAAGACAACAGATGTACCTACACTGCAGTGTAATGAATTACATGTAGCTTCATTTGAACGTAATTTTTGTTACTTAATTTTCAAAATTTGTGGTGTTTAAGAGCATAAATAAATAACCCTGTGCTTCAGTTTATAATTTGCTCGTTAGTAAACATATTACACGGCAGAAAGCGTCACACACACACTACTTTTACGCCAATGTTAAATGTTACGACCATAATGGCGGATGAGTTACTCTTTGTCTGACCAGTCTGTTACGAAAGAGCATAGTAAATGCTCCAGAATTGTCTTTCTCACATTATGGAATAACAAAAATGCATAACCGTGTACAATGTCTGAGAGAAAATCAACCACGCCCACTAGAACATGACTTGATTTTCACATGTTCGGTTTAGTGTGATGTAGATGATGGGACAAAACGTTTACATCAGTTAAGCCCACTGATATAATGCAAATTCTTGCAAAAGTGGTATAAGGCTTTGTTTCTTGTAAATGACGTTAAATTCCCTTCTGCTCTCAGTCAGATTCTGTTTCTGTACTTCTATACAGTCCTCACCGCCCTAAACATATGATTCCATTCATTTGTGTTGTGTACACACGAAGAGCACTGAGGTATACATAATTTTTAGATTAACTGTCTTGATCGCGAAGTTTATTGAACAGAATTATCGGTTTCGTCTATGCCCTAGCGTCTTCAGAATCTTCCATTCTGCTGCACTGAAACAAGTCATAATAATGTAAAAATAACACAACTACATAGTTTTGACTTGTTGCGGGGCAGCATAATAATGAGGGTGGCAATGGCCTACCCGGAAACCCCGGAGACCGGTAATTCTGTTCAAAAAATCTTTGTGATCAAGACAATCAAATAAAAATTATGTACATCATATGATCGCTATCCAAACTGTCAATTCACGCCGAATACTATTCAGCACGGAGATAGGATGTACGAAGTAAGCTAATGTCATTATTCACCATTCTGTAATAAAAGTATACCTTTTCCTACAATTATTTTACAGAATTACTAGTATGGTGGGCCACATGCTGATGTTTCATTTACCAGTGATGCTAACGAAACATAATTATGTTGAAGTAGGTACTAATGGTGGAGCATTCTGTAGCTCAAAAACCGTGCCTGACGTTAATTATAATATTACCCGGTTTAGCTGTGTCTACGAACGTCGACATGTTGCGGATGAATGGCCCTTTGATTCACAAACAATCCTGTATTAGTCCACAGCGGATTTCTGAAATCAAAGTTTTCAAATGTTTGATATTGTTTCCAACTTAAACTTATATCATCCAGGTTTTGAAAATCCCTCCGAGCAGGAGGCTTTGCAACATTGTTACTTCTGCCCGCTGTTTATTATTCATTTTTTTTAAACTTCGTAGAAAAATATGGTATTCAATGATTATTGGACTACTGATTTGAAACAGTTGTGCACTAACACGGAAACGTTTGTCATCGAATTCAGCTTTTATTTATAAGATTAAAATAGCAACAATGTCTGTGACATGAATGTTACCAAATAGAAAATAAAGGTCAGATGATTCAGAAATAAGTTTGCTATATGAACTTTACTAACTTCGTTTGTCAGTCAATAAGATTTAATTCTTGAGAAATTACTCATTAATTAATCATAAATACAACTGTATGTCAAATACCGAGAGCAGGGCGCATGAAATTCATTCTAGCAGAACTGATAATGAGGCAAGACTAGTAGCTGTGACTTATTTAACGAGGCTCGTAAGTTTTTAGTAAAATGAATATAAATTTTTGATCTCAGTATGAAACTGTTTGGAGGCAGTTTTCATCATCATAATCACCACCGCCACCACCACCGCCACCTTCTTCTTCTTCTTCTTCTTCTTCCAGGTAGCTGAACAAGAGAAGCTGCAGCCCGTACACTGCTGGCATACACTTTAATTTTCAAATTTCATCTCAAATTTTTCCTCGTTTTTGTTGGATGTTTTCTTAATTTTTCATTTTGCCTCCATTTAAACTGTTTTCCATACAAAATATGCTTTTTACAAACACAGAAGTCCACTTTTTTCCCCCTCTGTAGCTTTGTCGTCAACATGACAACGCAAGAAAAAGCTCCTATCGTACTATGATACATTTGCTTTTCTTTGCAAGAACTCATTATCTATTGTGAAATCCAGCCAACCTGGACAGGACTAACGTCAGCTCCAAAACGCAACTCGCCTGTCTTGCTCGCCACAAACATTTTGATCTTACCGGCCGAGTCGGTACTGGCGCGACTGTGCAGCAAGTCTTTCATAAATACGAATGAAGAGCTAAGAGTAGGGGCAGAAGAGGGAGGGGAGAAATTTCCCCACACAAAAGCTAGGACGCAATATGACGGAAACCAGAGGAGAGATTACTGTTTTACACGCCAGTCCATAGGTCAGTGAGGTGTAGCAATCGCTATTTAATAGCGCAGTGCACAGTATTACGATCTCGTTTTAAATGAAACTGCCATGTTATTGTAACTGGCATATCTTCCATCATATTTTTATTAAGGGGCTTTATCGACACGTTTTAAGAACAACAATAAAATCTTCATGTCCTTCGTGGGCGTAACTTCACTTCAGACTTTTTTTCCTAACACTACGAAAAATATATGCATCTGATGTCTGGAAAGAGGGCGGTATTATAATTGAAAAACTTTGACACAATTGGAAAGAAGCAAGAGAGAAGTTTAATAAACAAAGATTTTTGAGGAAAATTTCTGTTGGATTAATTGTCATCTGGATCATTAAAAGATCTGAACTAATAATCCCATTAGTAAATATTCGATTGTAACAAAAATATTGCAAACTACATTTTCTTCACTGTTGAAGTTAGAATTTTCTATTGGATTTTGTTGTCCACTGGTGCACAGTCCACGCAGCAGTACCAGTCTCTTGCACATACTGTAGTTACGTGCTGATCTCCATAATGCGCGTGAAAAACGCGTAACCTAAATAATCTTCTAATGACTAAAACAACAGTCCAGATCGCAATAACATTTATCATTACCGGTTTCGGCTTGTGTTAAAACCATCCTCAGATTTTTCAAGTCCCCTATGGCTGGTGCTGGCGACTCCTCGGTTCTTCACGTGATACCACGTGGTCTTAAAAAATCTGATAATGGTTTTAACGTAAGCCGAAACCGGTAACAATAAACAAATTTTATGCTATGTCGACTGTTGTTTTAATTAATATTAGCACTAGATCACTGCGCTCCATGGACAATGTCGTCTAAATTTATAGACTCCTGATGTTGAGTCGCGTGAATAACATAGGGATTCTAACGTCAGTCATTTGGCTGTGGAAACTTAAATGACCCAATCACGTCCTTACTTATTGGCGTTAGGTATAGTTAGAGGTTTGTGCGGATACGGACGTCCATCGTAATACTGACTTCGAGGATAAGATCGGTGACGAGGCAGAGAGCCGCAGATGTATGAGCGGATAATTTGCGATAATAATTTACATTTGTGGTTTAAAGTTAAAGCACAATATTAGTACTACGATTTACTGCAGTTAATTAAAGAGAATATTACACCAGACTTGTCTCTCTTTTATTTACAAAGCATCTTCTGTGGTTATTCTGGAAATATGGATTTATATGTTTGTACGTTTTGTTTGCTATAGACTAAGAATAGTATTTCTTTATAAAGTTGGCGCGCCGTTTACTGCGGTTTTTCTGCCTCTTGTTCAGATATTCTATAAATCACTGTTTTTATCTTCATTGTTAGCGGATGGCTAGGGCGTAAGAAATTTCGTTGTACATGTACATCTGGCAGTATTCTACCTTTTTTTAAAAGCACTTTCTCTTACGCTGCAATGGCGTTATTTGAACTTGACCTTACTATAGAAATAGAACTGCTGTTACATGCGTTCCGCACTCATCACCATCGTACAGCGTGTATATTTATTAATTTGGTTTTTCTGCAGGTTGTGAGCGTTGCCAGCCTGTGAAAGCTATATGATACATGGTAGATATTTGCAATCTAATGTTTGCATTGTGTAGCTGGCATCAGCCCAGACAATTACTACCGTCACGTCTTTCATGCGACGCCCAGTGTCAACAGAAAGCGCCGGTTTGTTTCTTTTCACAAACAAAATTATTTTCATATCGGAATTCTACCTGTCGATTCGATTTAGCGCTCTCAAATTAGTGAAGCCTGATAGTCGGTTTATAGCAGTGTATTAACCGGGACAGCAAAACACGAAGACGGTAAAACACGAAGGATAAACAGAAATCCAGCAGCAACTCAGTAGCACTGCAGTCAGCGTAGGCCCGGACAGTGCTGTCGCTGAGGAAGTACACTTTCTTCGTGCAGTTTTATTGTCCCTTTTGCTACATATAGACAAAACAAAGATCGTACTAGACTAATGAAGGACCACTATATTGAATGAGCACTTAAAATTCCGCTTTAAAAACACACACATACACATGAACTTTATATGAATTTCAAATGCTTGCCATGGCGCCCCACTGAACACCACAAGTTTTCGGAACCACTTGAAAATGTCCTGATTTAAAAGCGAGACTAGTAATTGCACGCAATAAAGTTCTCAACAACAACTGGAGTCATTTTCATTAATTAAATAATATGTAATTATTTTCTATGAGCTTACTCAACTAAATTTTTCGATGGGCAACTTGTACGAATTAAGACAGGTTTCGTCTTTGAAATCGCGCTCTCAGTCGCGTCGTATTATACTGTATGCGCCGCCTATAACACGGTCATCGGGAGTTACTATTTAATTTAATTATCCCACCTTACTACAAAAATGTTACCGTGAACATCGAACTAACCAACCCCATACTATAACAAAATTTTCAGTACTCGCAGTAATAAGAACTCACTTTTAGTGCACAAACTAATAACTTGGAATTAGAAACGAAGAAAACACTGACGATAAGTTGAAGGTTGACGTAGGTATTGTCAAGGATGTAATATAATGTAACGTTGAATCATAGAATAATATGAAATCGTAATAAATATGGTATTCAGTCACACAGTCGTACATGCAAACTACACCATCAGTAACGCACGAAGCAGTATTGATGTTAACACAAATGATACAGTGCAGCTAATAAATCTATTAGTTTACTGCAATGGCTGGAAAGAGCGTTTGTAAAGCAACTGCGTACTTCAGTGCCCTACTGATACTAAAAACCATTGTAATTTCAAAATGGTGGGTTTTAGAAAAGTCAACAAAAGAAGGAGTCCTCTACACCGTATTTAATTTGGAAATGCCGCAACATGAACGCAAATAATCATTGAGAAACAGATTTTACAAAAGAATGTCGAACTTACGTGAATTGTTGCCGTGGATTCATGACTCAGAGTATCTCTCCTTCGCCGGCCAGAGTGGCCGAGTGGTTCTAGGCGCTACAGTCTGGAACCGCGCGACCGCTACAGTCGCAGGTTAGAATACTGCCTCGGGCATGGATGTGTGTGAAGTCCTTAGCTTAGTTAGGTTTAAGTAGTTCCAAGTTCTAGGAGACTGAAGACCTCAGAAGTTAAGTCCCATAGTGCTCAGAGCCATTTTTTTGTCTCTCCTTCAGTCCTTCTGTTGCAGTGCTGCAGTACGTTAAATAATTCATAGTGTCAAATCATTTCTCTGACATCTCCATATACTATTACTGTATACATATTTTGCCAAACGCTATTCTTCGAACATCACAGGCTTACACAGCTGTACTCAGAGCACACGATGACCAGCCAGAGACTATTAATGCCAGGCTGCCTAAGTAGTGCAGTTTTCTTCCGGACATAACAAAATACATTACATACTTTCCTTTTATTACACATTCTACTGTTTCTGTGCTGTTTATCATTTTAGAAAATGGATCACAAATATAATAATGTCTACACTTACGAGTTCCCTCAGACAGGAAGAGACAACATTTATGCAAACAGTTCCTTTACTTCTATTTTACGAGCATTGGCACTTACATGAAATACCTCAAGTTGAGTTAGTGGCATTCAACAAGTAAATGAATGAAATATGTGCTATGCCTTTATGTTTTTAAAGTGTACGTTTTAAATGTATGTTATTGCATTAACTGTGTCATTTAACGCCCATTTAAACGTGTAACTCTGGCTTTTAGAAGACTTTCCAAGCAAGACGCTATCCGTTGTGGGCTGTAAAATTTTCCGTTTGTTTCATGCTACACGTGAATGACGACAGTGAAGTCATTATCACGCACATACATAGTATTTCCGTGCAGCAAGATCTGCATCAAAAAGGAACAAAAAGATTTGATATAGATGATGGCCAATATTGATGTGTGGTTAAACATGTGGACTGTTAGTTAATTTACATCCCACATCTCGTCCTGCATCTATCATAGAGATATCTATGTATGTTCTTGATGATAACTTCACATTCAGCAAATAAACAGAAAATTTTACACCCTAATCGCTGGTTCGACACTCGTTTCGGTCATTCTTTTTTTTCGTTCATTGTGTACTTATCGTTTTTATGATAATTGCTTGTGAACTGAGAGGAAACGCGATAGGAAGTGGCATTTGTACGATGTTCTTGATCCCTTGAGAATTATTGTTTTCCGGGTTTTTACGACGCTTGTCACTGGCTCGTGTGAGATCACACCTGTTGTATAAAACTAACCGAAGTCCAAATACAGTTTCATCTGATTTTTAATAGTTGCCCCAAAAATTTAATTTGTAATGTTCTATTTTTAAATTTAAAGCCTTCATTAATTATCTTTTATAAAGAATCAGAAATTAAGAACTTATGTTTACAATGAACATTTTGTGTGCAATATGTAACTGGGAATAAGAACACGCGCATTTTCTTAAAAAATAATTATATATGTGTTAATTAGCATGAATTTGACAATTTTTATATTTCAATGATGTAGGCATTCCAACTGAACAAAGAAAAAAGTAATAACGGAACCGCGGCTTGAACCAGCTATTACCAATTTCTTGTTCACGTTTGCGTATTTTACGCTTCACAGAAATGCTCAAGAACGTGCATCTTTGTTTAAAAATTTGCCTCGGCTGGGAAGCGGACCAGTGGCAGCTGAATGGCAGGTAAGCATGCTGCCACAGAACCAGGAGGCCCATAAAAAACTTTTTGTTATTTTAGCGAATAAAACAAGCTTCGAAAACTTCAAAGTCGATTTTCTCGAGAATTTTTGAGAGATGCGTGGAATAGCTATGGAGCTTTGATATTTGAGCTCTGATGTTCAAGTACCGTAAACAATAAAAAAATTTCAGAAATCCGTTGGCCGAGTGTTACCCTTGATATTAGTGTTTACTTGCTATTGCGTGGTACAACTCTACACGGAAATACGAAAAAGGATAAAAATCACAATATAAATAATGATCACTGTACAAAGGACGGTGTTCAGATTATACAAATTTACTGTAGCTGTTTATTTGTGTAAGGTGAGAAAGCTGTCGTCGAGATGGCGTCTGTCCTACAGGCGTGGCTTGCGAATGCACAGGAGCCTGCGATCAGAAGCGCAGAATTTACATGTGACTGTTGTTGTTGTTGTTGTGGTCTTCAGTCCTGAGACTGGTTTGATGCAGCTCTTCATGCTACTCTATCCTGTGCAAGCTTCTTCATCTCCCAGTACCTACTGCAACCTACATCCTTCTGAATGTGCTTAGTGTATTCATCTCTTGGTCTCCCTCTACGATTTTTGCCCTCCACGCTGCCCTCCAATACTAAATTGGTGATCCCTTAATGCCTCAACACATGTCCTACCAACCGATCCCTTCTTCTAGTCAAGTTCTGCCTCAAACTTCTCTTCTCCCCAATCCTATTCAATGCTTTCTCATTAGTTATGTGATGTACCCATCTAATCTTCAGCATTCTTCTGTGGCACCACATTTCAAAAGCTTCTATTCTCTTCCTGTCCAAACCATTTATCGTCCATGTTTCACTTCCATACATGGCTACACTCCATAATATCTATACTCATATCTATACTCGATGCTTATAAATTTCTCTTCATCTGACACGCTTTGCTTGCAATTGCCAATCTACATATTATATCCTCCCTACATGTGACTAGGAGAAGAGCATACTGTAGTTGCCATGACTGCGGAATTGTGAATGACAGTCATTAGAGTGAAGGAAGCCTGGAGAAATAATAACTCAAAATAAATTTAGCTGCGAGAAATTTAAGCACACCAAAATGTGAATCGGCGAGGCGTTTGAAATGAACTAAAGCCACGATTTCCTTGACAAATTGTCGGTGTGTGACACAGTTTTTCAATACATCCAGTCCTGTAAAAAAAATGTGTTTCCTTACACACAACTTACCAACTGTGCAGATCGCAAATCTGGTTCAGTTGTGACAACAACTATGATTGTCGTCACCACAAGTCTGTACTCAGTGCTGAGCGTCGCGACCCCATGGACAGGCGTCTCCATCCCGAACGGCTACCGGCATATCTTAGGGCTTGCTGAATAGGTAGACTGGAAATCATCTTGATTTCGTCCATCCATTTGCTTGCTGCTCTTCCCCTCGGTCTCGTGCCCTCGATCTTTCCTTCCATGATTTTTTTCTGTATTTTTTTTATCTCTCCTCACAACATGACCAAAGAACTGGAAATTTTTTTTCGTGACACGAGAAAGAAGGTTTCTAGAGAAATAAAGGTTATCAATAATGCGCATATTAGTCTTCTTTCGGTTCACTTTGTGCGCAGCATCCTGCGTTAGCACCAAAGCTCAAATGCTTCATATGCTGCTTGTGTCTGGCCTTGAGGGTCCGTGTCTCGTAAACGTAAAAGAAGGAACCCACCAGTCTTTCAACAAGCCGGATCTTTGTATTGTTCGTTATCATTCTCTGCTGACAGATCCTGGTGAGCTGCCTTATAGCCACTCGCTCTAGTGTTATTCAGCTTCTCACCCCATCTTCACAACTTCCTTTATCGCACATCGTTGAGACACGACAGATGAAACTTCCAGTTCCTTTAATCGACCTGTGAACTGTACCTTTGCTCCTCGATTAGTTATGAGTTTAGACTTGCTGAAACCGATTTCCAATCCATATGACAGCCTAAGATCATTTATTTTGTTAGTAGATCAGCAACTTCATCTTCGCTTCAGGCTTTTGCACGGTGTCATTGGCAAATGGGAGGTCGTTAGTAGTTGCTCCATCAGTTAAGATGTCTTTAGGTCAAAATCAAATGCTTTGTAAAGCAAAATTTTGGTTGCATGAGATAAGATAGCAGTAGTTCAGCAGTTTTCTTGTGCAAGGAGATGAAGACAGATTTCGACTAGTCTTCCGGCCACTCCTCAGTTTTCCATACCCTTTTCCACAATGAACGCAACACATCTGTACGTTACTGACCCCTATTGTACTGTCTCCCCAGATTTTGGGATTTACAATTCTTCAGATGTTGAACTGCGTTCACTATTTAACTACATATTATTGGAGCTTCTAACGTAAGTTACTGAACTGCTTGAGTGACAATACTGTTGTTAATTCCAGAATATTACTTCTGACACCACTCCTTCCTTCCTTAGTTTTGATAGGATTGCCATTCTTGTCGTCTGCCACCCACGTACGAAATTTAACTTCGCTAGTGACGCTGTTGAGTTTCTTGAAGAGCTTACGCACCTGAGTGTAGTTTGGATGTTATTCTATCTCTTCAAAAAAATGGCTCTGAGCACTATGGGACTAAACATCTGTGGTCATCAGTCCCCTAGAACTTAGAACTGCTTAAACCTAACTAACCTAAGGACATCACACACATCCATGCCCGAGGCAGGATTCGAACCTGCGACCGTAGCAGTCGCGCGGTTCCGGACTGAGCGCCTAGAACCGCTAGACCACCGCGGCCGGCTCTATCTCTTCGCAGACACCGTTAATGAACTGTAATCTATCTCTTCTGCAGTTCTGTTAAATTTCTGTGCGCGGTTTCTTGTATCTGTCGTGATCCTGGGTGGTGTGGAGACTAGTTCTTCCCAGATTGCTTCTCTCTTCAAGTACCTGTGGTTTGAATTGTGACTTCCACTGGCGTTTTGCTCTTTGTGGTCGTTCTGATGCCGAAGAGATGAAGAAACAACCTCCTTCAATCGTTACCATGCTTGTCATGCTGGTGATCTTCATCAAGACTGATATCGTGGAGAAGTAATCTTTCAAGCTCATTAAATTCCCGAAGAGCTTCCTTGTTTGCGAGTTTCAGCTCTCTTTGTCCGCTCTTCTTAATCCGCGACTTCGTGGATAGATTGTGATCACGTCCACAGTGAGCTCCAGGAAAGGTCCTTCGGTTGGACCAAAGTCTTCCAATGTCTTCGCACAAAGATTCTAGCTGTACGGTTGTCATGGGTGATGGTCATGGTGTTCAAACTGCAAAAATTTCGGTGGTGGTTTACTGTTGTCTTCCGCTGTCCACCATATACAAAACATTTACTAATCCAGCAAACATACACATCAGGTAATTCCCGTATTATCGTAGTAGTTGGTTCAAGATATTTATTGTAGTGCAGCCTAATCACTAAAGTCCACTTTGATCTAAGAGTGGTGCGTGTAGTAATAAAACGAAACTCACCGGCTGTTTAAAATATTTCTTGAAAATATAACGTGTTCCATGTAAACAATCAGTGTGATAATAAAAATGGTTCAAATGGCTCTGAGCACTAGGGGACTTCTGAGGTCATCAGTCCCCTAGAACTTAGAACTACCTAAACCAAACTAACCTAAGGACATCACACACGCCGATGCCCGAGGCAGGATTCGAACCTGCGACCGTAGCGGTCGCGCGGTTCCAGACTGTAGCGCCTAGAAGCGCTCGGCCACCCCGGCCGGCAGTGTGATAACACACACACACACACACACACACACACACACACACACACACACACACACACACCTCCGAACGACTACTGCAACAAACATCGATCTCAGTTGCCTACGGTATACTTTTCTTGATCTCCTTTTGCAATTTTAACCCCCTCCCCCTTCACTAAATTGACGATTCCTTGATGTCTCAGAATGTGTCCTATCAAACGATCCCTTCTTCCAGTCAAGTCGTGCAACAAATTTCTGTTATCCCTGCTTCTTTTCAGTGCCTTCTCATTAGTGACGCGATGCACCCATCTAATCTTCAGCATTCTTCTGCAGCACCACATTTCAAAAGCTTCTATTCTATTGTTGTCTGAACTACTTATCGTCCATGTTTCACTTCCAGTACAAGTCTGCACTCAAGACAAATACGTCCACAAAAGACTTCCTGACACTTAAGTCTATATTCTATGTTAAAAAATTTCTCTTCTTCAGAAACGTTTTTCTTCCCATTGCCATATTCTCTCTACTTCGGCCATCATCAGTTATTCTGCTGCCCAAATAACAAAGGTCATCTACTACTTTAAGTGTCTCGTTTCCTAATCTACTTCCCTCAGCATCATCTGATTTAATTCGACTACATTCCATTACCCTTGTTTCGCTTTTGTTTACGTTTATTTTATATCCTCCCTTCAAGACATCGTCCATTCCATCCAATTTCCCTTTCACGTCCTTTGCTGGCTCTGAGAGAATTACAGTGTCATCGGCAAGACCCATAGTCGTTATGTCTTCTCACTGACCTTTAATTCCTTCTCCAAATTTTCTTTGGTTTCCTTTACTTCTTGCTAGCGTTGTGTTACCCTGGCTCACTTCCTCCTCAAAAACTGCTTTCCTTTCATGTCCTTCGACTCCCATAACTGCCGTCTTCTTTCTGTACAGGTCGTACATAACTTTTCGATCCCTGTGTTTTATCTCTGTAACAGTCAGAATTTCAAAGAGTGTATTTCAGCCAACATAGTCAAAAGTTTTCTCCAAGTCTACAAAAGCTATAAACGTTGTTTTGCCTTTCCGTAATCTGTCTTCTAAGAGAACTCGTAGAGTCAGTATTGCCTCGCTTGTTCTCTTATTTCTCAGGTACCCAAATTGGTGCTTCACGAGATCGGCTTCTACCAGTTTTTCCATTCTTCAGTAAATAATTCGAGTCAGTATTTTGCAATCATAACTTATTAAACTGATAGTTCGTAATACTCACATCTCTCAGAATATGCTTTCTTTGGAAACGAACTTATTACATTCTTCTTGAAGTCCGAGGGTATTTCCTCTGTCTCATGTATCTTACACAGCATGTGGAATAGTTTAGTCATGGCAGGCTCTCCCAAGAATATCAGCACTTCTGACGGAATGTCGCCTAATCCTGCGGCACTGTTTCAGGTTAGGTCTTTGTTTTCGGTGAAATCCTTCTCGCAGTTGTATATCTCCCATCTCACCTACATTAACTTCCTCTTCGGCCTGCGTCGCGCCACCGCCACACGTTCACCTGTCCATGTTAGGCAAAATTTTTCTGCCTCACTCATGCAGTACCATCACGGTAAGAGGATGGTACGGGACCATAAGTCCCACCGCCACACACCCAAAGTGATATTTACCGCCTCACCAACACAGCTAGACCGCAGTAGACCGGTGATGCTGTATTGTAACATATCACCCCGGACTACAAGCTCCTGGCTGCTGCAGTATTGTCACCGTCAATCCTCCAAAGTGAACTGCAGTGATTGTGTCACTGCCCTGTGGATAAATTTTCCGCCACACTAACACAGTTAGATCGCAATAGACCGGTGACGCTGTATTGTAACATATCACAAAAATAACCATTATATCGCCTGTAAGATAAGCTACCTTGTATAGCCCATCTCGAGTCTATCTGTATATGACTTCCACGTTGCAGCCTTACGCTCCTTGCTTATTAGTTGCCCTCCGCCTGCGCTCCTCTCTTTTCTACAACGGCCCCTTCGATTTTCCTGAAGGCGTATTCATCTTTCCTCTAGTGACATACGTTTCTGTATCCTTACACTGGGTATGTAGCCATTCCTGCTTAGCCATTCTGGACTTTTTGAGAAACTCCTATTAAGATGTTTGTGCTCCCCTTCGCCTGCGTAGTGAACTGCAGTGATTGTGTCACTGCCCTGTGGATAAATTTTCTGCCACACTAACACAGTTAGATCGCAATAGACCGGTGACGCTGTATTGTAACATATCACAAAAATAACCATTATATCGCCTGTAAGATAAGCTACCTTGTATAGCCCATCTCGAGTCTATCTGTATATGACTTCCACGTTGCAGCCTTACGCTCCTTGCTTATTAGTTGCCCTCCGCCTGCGCTCCTCTCTTTTCTACAACGGCCCCTTCGATTTTCCTGAAGGCGTATTCATCTTTCCTCTAGTGACATACGTTTCTGTATCCTTACACTGGGTATGTAGCCATTCCTGCTTAGCCATTCTGGACTTTTTGAGAAACTCCTATTAAGATGTTTGTGCTCCCCTTCGCCTGCGTAGTGAACTGCAGTGATTGTGTCACTGCCCTGTGGATAAATTTTCCGCCACACTAACACAGTTAGATCGCAATAGACCGGTGACGCTGTATTGTAACATATCACAAAAATAACCATTATATCGCCTGTAAGATAAGCTACCTTGTATAGCCCATCTCGAGTCTATCTGTATATGACTTCCACGTTGCAGCCTTACGCTCCTTGCTTATTAGTTGCCCTCCGCCTGCGCTCCTCTCTTTTCTACAACGGCCCCTTCGATTTTCCTGAAGGCGTATTCATCTTTCCTCTAGTGACATACGTTTCTGTATCCTTACACTGGGTATGTAGCCATTCCTGCTTAGCCATTCTGGACTTTTTGAGAAACTCCTATTAAGATGTTTGTGCTCCCCTTCGCCTGCGTAGTGAACTGCAGTGATTGTGTCACTGCCCTGTGGATAAATTTTCTGCCACACTAACACAGTTAGATCGCAATAGACCGGTGACGCTGTATTGTAACATATCACAAAAATAACCATTATATCGCCTGTAAGATAAGCTACCTTGTATAGCCCATCTCGAGTCTATCTGTATATGACTTCCACGTTGCAGCCTTACGCTCCTTGCTTATTAGTTGCCCTCCGCCTGCGCTCCTCTCTTTTCTACAACGGCCCCTTCGATTTTCCTGAAGGCGTATTCATCTTTCCTCTAGTGACATACGTTTCTGTATCCTTACACTGGGTATGTAGCCATTCCTGCTTAGCCATTCTGGACTTTTTGAGAAACTCCTATTAAGATGTTTGTGCTCCCCTTCGCCTGCGTAGTGAACTGCAGTGATTGTGTCACTGCCCTGTGGATAAATTTTCCGCCACACTAACACAGTTAGATCGCAATAGACCGGTGACGCTGTATTGTAACATATCACAAAAATAACCATTATATCGCCTGTAAGATAAGCTACCTTGTATAGCCCATCTCGAGTCTATCTGTATATGACTTCCACGTTGCAGCCTTACGCTCCTTGCTTATTAGTTGCCCTCCGCCTGCGCTCCTCTCTTTTCTACAACGGCCCCTTCGATTTTCCTGAAGGCGTATTCATCTTTCCTCTAGTGACATACGTTTCTGTATCCTTACACTGGGTATGTAGCCATTCCTGCTTAGCCATTCTGGACTTTTTGAGAAACTCCTATTAAGATGTTTGTGCTCCCCTTCGCCTGCGTAGTGAACTGCAGTGATTGTGTCACTGCCCTGTGGATAAATTTTCCGCCACACTAACACAGTTAGATCGCAATAGACCGGTGACGCTGTATTGTAACATATCACAAAAATAACCATTATATCGCCTGTAAGATAAGCTACCTTGTATAGCCCATCTCGAGTCTATCTGTATATGACTTCCACGTTGCAGCCTTACGCTCCTTGCTTATTAGTTGCCCTCCGCCTGCGCTCCTCTCTTTTCTACAACGGCCCCTTCGATTTTCCTGAAGGCGTATTCATCTTTCCTCTAGTGACATACGTTTCTGTATCCTTACACTGGGTATGTAGCCATTCCTGCTTAGCCATTCTGGACTTTTTGAGAAACTCCTATTAAGATGTTTGTGCTCCCCTTCGCCTGCGTAGTGAACTGCAGTGATTGTGTCACTGCCCTGTGGATAAATTTTCTGCCACACTAACACAGTTAGATCGCAATAGACCGGTGACGCTGTATTGTAACATATCACAAAAATAACCATTATATCGCCTGTAAGATAAGCTACCTTGTATAGCCCATCTCGAGTCTATCTGTATATGACTTCCACGTTGCAGCCTTACGCTCCTTGCTTATTAGTTGCCCTCCGCCTGCGCTCCTCTCTTTTCTACAACGGCCCCTTCGATTTTCCTGAAGGCGTATTCATCTTTCCTCTAGTGACATACGTTTCTGTATCCTTACACTGGGTATGTAGCCATTCCTGCTTAGCCATTCTGGACTTTTTGAGAAACTCCTATTAAGATGTTTGTGCTCCCCTTCGCCTGCGTAGTGAACTGCAGTGATTGTGTCACTGCCCTGTGGATAAATTTTCCGCCACACTAACACAGTTAGATCGCAATAGACCGGTGACGCTGTATTGTAACATATCACAAAAATAACCATTATATCGCCTGTAAGATAAGCTACCTTGTATAGCCCATCTCGAGTCTATCTGTATATGACTTCCACGTTGCAGCCTTACGCTCCTTGCTTATTAGTTGCCCTCCGCCTGCGCTCCTCTCTTTTCTACAACGGCCCCTTCGATTTTCCTGAAGGCGTATTCATCTTTCCTCTAGTGACATACGTTTCTGTATCCTTACACTGGGTATGTAGCCATTCCTGCTTAGCCATTCTGGACTTTTTGAGAAACTGCTATTAAGATGTTTGTGCTCCCCTTCGCCTGCGTAGTGAACTGCAGTGATTGTGTCACTGCCCTGTGGATAAATTTTCCGCCACACTAACACAGTTAGATCGCAATAGACCGGTGACGCTGTATTGTAACATATCACAAAAATAACCATTATATCGCCTGTAAGATAAGCTACCTTGTATAGCCCATCTCGAGTCTATCTGTATATGACTTCCACGTTGCAGCCTTACGCTCCTTGCTTATTAGTTGCCCTCCGCCTGCGCTCCTCTCTTTTCTACAACGGCCCCTTCGATTTTCCTGAAGGCGTATTCATCTTTCCTCTAGTGACATACGTTTCTGTATCCTTACACTGGGTATGTAGCCATTCCTGCTTAGCCATTCTGGACTTTTTGAGAAACTCCTATTAAGATGTTTGTGCTCCCCTTCGCCTGCGTAGTGAACTGCAGTGATTGTGTCACTGCCCTGTGGATAAATTTTCTGCCACACTAACACAGTTAGATCGCAATAGACCGGTGACGCTGTATTGTAACATATCACAAAAA
Source organism: Schistocerca serialis cubense (assembly GCF_023864345.2). Classification (NCBI taxonomy): domain Eukaryota; kingdom Metazoa; phylum Arthropoda; class Insecta; order Orthoptera; family Acrididae; genus Schistocerca; species Schistocerca serialis. Next base: position 914,588,893 of record NC_064638.1, read on the forward strand.
TAACCATTATATCGCCTGTAAGATAAGCTACCTTGTATAGCCCATCTCGAGTCTATCTGTATATGACTTCCACGTTGCAGCCTTACGCTCCTTGCTTATTAGTTGCCCTCCGCCTGCGCTCCTCTCTTTTCTACAACGGCCCCTTCGATTTTCCTGAAGGCGTATTCATCTTTCCTCTAGTGACATACGCTTCTGTATCCTTACACTGGGTATGTAGCCATTCCTGCTTAGCCATTCTGGACTTTTTGAGAAACTCCTATTAAGATGTTTGTGCTCCCCTTCGCCTGCGTAGTGAACTGCAGTGATTGTGTCACTGCCCTGTGGATAAATTTTCCGCCACACTAACACAGTTAGATCGCAATAGACCGGTGACGCTGTATTGTAACATATCACAAAAATAACCATTATATCGCCTGTAAGATAAGCTACCTTGTATAGCCCATCTCGAGTCTATCTGTATATGACTTCCACGTTGCAGCCTTACGCTCCTTGCTTATTAGTTGCCCTCCGCCTGCGCTCCTCTCTTTTCTACAACGGCCCCTTCGATTTTCCTGAAGGCGTATTCATCTTTCCTCTAGTGACATACGTTTCTGTATCCTTACACTGGGTATGTAGCCATTCCTGCTTAGCCATTCTGGACTTTTTGAGAAACTCCTATTAAGATGTTTGTGCTCCCCTTCGCCTGCGTAGTGAACTGCAGTGATTGTGTCACTGCCCTGTGGATAAATTTTCTGCCACACTAACACAGTTAGATCGCAATAGACCGGTGACGCTGTATTGTAACATATCACAAAAATAACCATTATATCGCCTGTAAGATAAGCTACCTTGTATAGCCCATCTCGAGTCTATCTGTATATGACTTCCACGTTGCAGCCTTACGCTCCTTGCTTATTAGTTGCCCTCCGCCTGCGCTCCTCTCTTTTCTACAACGGCCCCTTCGATTTTCCTGAAGGCGTATTCATCTTTCCTCTAGTGACATACGTTTCTGTATCCTTACACTGGGTATGTAGCCATTCCTGCTTAGCCATTCTGGACTTTTTGAGAAACTCCTATTAAGATGTTTGTGCTCCCCTTCGCCTGCGTAGTGAACTGCAGTGATTGTGTCACTGCCCTGTGGATAAATTTTCCGCCACACTAACACAGTTAGATCGCAATAGACCGGTGACGCTGTATTGTAACATATCACAAAAATAACCATTATATCGCCTGTAAGATAAGCTACCTTGTATAGCCCATCTCGAGTCTATCTGTATATGACTTCCACGTTGCAGCCTTACGCTCCTTGCTTATTAGTTGCCCTCCGCCTGCGCTCCTCTCTTTTCTACAACGGCCCCTTCGATTTTCCTGAAGGCGTATTCATCTTTCCTCTAGTGACATACGTTTCTGTATCCTTACACTGGGTATGTAGCCATTCCTGCTTAGCCATTCTGGACTTTTTGAGAAACTGCTATTAAGATGTTTGTGCTCCCCTTCGCCTGCGTAGTGAACTGCAGTGATTGTGTCACTGCCCTGTGGATAAATTTTCCGCCACACTAACACAGTTAGATCGCAATAGACCGGTGACGCTGTATTGTAACATATCACAAAAATAACCATTATATCGCCTGTAAGATAAGCTACCTTGTATAGCCCATCTCGAGTCTATCTGTATATGACTTCCACGTTGCAGCCTTACGCTCCTTGCTTATTAGTTGCCCTCCGCCTGCGCTCCTCTCTTTTCTACAACGGCCCCTTCGATTTTCCTGAAGGCGTATTCATCTTTCCTCTAGTGACATACGTTTCTGTATCCTTACACTGGGTATGTAGCCATTCCTGCTTAGCCATTCTGGACTTTTTGAGAAACTCCTATTAAGATGTTTGTGCTCCCCTTCGCCTGCGTAGTGAACTGCAGTGATTGTGTCACTGCCCTGTGGATAAATTTTCCGCCACACTAACACAGTTAGATCGCAATAGACCGGTGACGCTGTATTGTAACATATCACAAAAATAACCATTATATCGCCTGTAAGATAAGCTACCTTGTATAGCCCATCTCGAGTCTATCTGTATATGACTTCCACGTTGCAGCCTTACGCTCCTTGCTTATTAGTTGCCCTCCGCCTGCGCTCCTCTCTTTTCTACAACGGCCCCTTCGATTTTCCTGAAGGCGTATTCATCTTTCCTCTAGTGACATACGTTTCTGTATCCTTACACTGGGTATGTAGCCATTCCTGCTTAGCCATTCTGGACTTTTTGAGAAACTGCTATTAAGATGTTTGTGCTCCCCTTCGCCTGCGTAGTGAACTGCAGTGATTGTGTCACTGCCCTGTGGATAAATTTTCCGCCACACTAACACAGTTAGATCGCAATAGACCGGTGACGCTGTATTGTAACATATCACAAAAATAACCATTATATCGCCTGTAAGATAAGCTACCTTGTATAGCCCATCTCGAGTCTATCTGTATATGACTTCCACGTTGCAGCCTTACGCTCCTTGCTTATTAGTTGCCCTCCGCCTGCGCTCCTCTCTTTTCTACAACGGCCCCTTCGATTTTCCTGAAGGCGTATTCATCTTTCCTCTAGTGACATACGTTTCTGTATCCTTACACTGGGTATGTAGCCATTCCTGCTTAGCCATTCTGGACTTTTTGAGAAACTCCTATTAAGATGTTTGTGCTCCCCTTCGCCTGCGTAGTGAACTGCAGTGATTGTGTCACTGCCCTGTGGATAAATTTTCTGCCACACTAACACAGTTAGATCGCAATAGACCGGTGACGCTGTATTGTAACATATCACAAAAATAACCATTATATCGCCTGTAAGATAAGCTACCTTGTATAGCCCATCTCGAGTCTATCTGTATATGACTTCCACGTTGCAGCCTTACGCTCCTTGCTTATTAGTTGCCCTCCGCCTGCGCTCCTCTCTTTTCTACAACGGCCCCTTCGATTTTCCTGAAGGCGTATTCATCTTTCCTCTAGTGACATACGCTTCTGTATCCTTACACTGGGTATGTAGCCATTCCTGCTTAGCCATTCTGGACTTTTTGAGAAACTCCTATTAAGATGTTTGTGCTCCCCTTCGCCTGCGTAGTGAACTGCAGTGATTGTGTCACTGCCCTGTGGATAAATTTTCCGCCACACTAACACAGTTAGATCGCAATAGACCGGTGACGCTGTATTGTAACATATCACAAAAATAACCATTATATCGCCTGTAAGATAAGCTACCTTGTATAGCCCATCTCGAGTCTATCTGTATATGACTTCCACGTTGCAGCCTTACGCTCCTTGCTTATTAGTTGCCCTCCGCCTGCGCTCCTCTCTTTTCTACAACGGCCCCTTCGATTTTCCTGAAGGCGTATTCATCTTTCCTCTAGTGACATACGTTTCTGTATCCTTACACTGGGTATGTAGCCATTCCTGCTTAGCCATTCTGGACTTTTTGAGAAACTCCTATTAAGATGTTTGTGCTCCCCTTCGCCTGCGTAGTGAACTGCAGTGATTGTGTCACTGCCCTGTGGATAAATTTTCTGCCACACTAACACAGTTAGATCGCAATAGACCGGTGACGCTGTATTGTAACATATCACAAAAATAACCATTATATCGCCTGTAAGATAAGCTACCTTGTATAGCCCATCTCGAGTCTATCTGTATATGACTTCCACGTTGCAGCCTTACGCTCCTTGCTTATTAGTTGCCCTCCGCCTGCGCTCCTCTCTTTTCTACAACGGCCCCTTCGATTTTCCTGAAGGCGTATTCATCTTTCCTCTAGTGACATACGTTTCTGTATCCTTACACTGGGTATGTAGCCATTCCTGCTTAGCCATTCTGGACTTTTTGAGAAACTCCTATTAAGATGTTTGTGCTCCCCTTCGCCTGCGTAGTGAACTGCAGTGATTGTGTCACTGCCCTGTGGATAAATTTTCCGCCACACTAACACAGTTAGATCGCAATAGACCGGTGACGCTGTATTGTAACATATCACAAAAATAACCATTATATCGCCTGTAAGATAAGCTACCTTGTATAGCCCATCTCGAGTCTATCTGTATATGACTTCCACGTTGCAGCCTTACGCTCCTTGCTTATTAGTTGCCCTCCGCCTGCGCTCCTCTCTTTTCTACAACGGCCCCTTCGATTTTCCTGAAGGCGTATTCATCTTTCCTCTAGTGACATACGTTTCTGTATCCTTACACTGGGTATGTAGCCATTCCTGCTTAGCCATTCTGGACTTTTTGAGAAACTGCTATTAAGATGTTTGTGCTCCCCTTCGCCTGCGTAGTGAACTGCAGTGATTGTGTCACTGCCCTGTGGATAAATTTTCCGCCACACTAACACAGTTAGATCGCAATAGACCGGTGACGCTGTATTGTAACATATCACAAAAATAACCATTATATCGCCTGTAAGATAAGCTACCTTGTATAGCCCATCTCGAGTCTATCTGTATATGACTTCCACGTTGCAGCCTTACGCTCCTTGCTTATTAGTTGCCCTCCGCCTGCGCTCCTCTCTTTTCTACAACGGCCCCTTCGATTTTCCTGAAGGCGTATTCATCTTTCCTCTAGTGACATACGTTTCTGTATCCTTACACTGGGTATGTAGCCATTCCTGCTTAGCCATTCTGGACTTTTTGAGAAACTCCTATTAAGATGTTTGTGCTCCCCTTCGCCTGCGTAGTGAACTGCAGTGATTGTGTCACTGCCCTGTGGATAAATTTTCTGCCACACTAACACAGTTAGATCGCAATAGACCGGTGACGCTGTATTGTAACATATCACAAAAATAACCATTATATCGCCTGTAAGATAAGCTACCTTGTATAGCCCATCTCGAGTCTATCTGTATATGACTTCCACGTTGCAGCCTTACGCTCCTTGCTTATTAGTTGCCCTCCGCCTGCGCTCCTCTCTTTTCTACAACGGCCCCTTCGATTTTCCTGAAGGCGTATTCATCTTTCCTCTAGTGACATACGCTTCTGTATCCTTACACTGGGTATGTAGCCATTCCTGCTTAGCCATTCTGGACTTTTTGAGAAACTCCTATTAAGATGTTTGTGCTCCCCTTCGCCTGCGTAGTGAACTGCAGTGATTGTGTCACTGCCCTGTGGATAAATTTTCTGCCACACTAACACAGTTAGATCGCAATAGACCGGTGACGCTGTATTGTAACATATCACAAAAATAACCATTATATCGCCTGTAAGATAAGCTACCTTGTATAGCCCATCTCGAGTCTATCTGTATATGACTTCCACGTTGCAGCCTTACGCTCCTTGCTTATTAGTTGCCCTCCGCCTGCGCTCCTCTCTTTTCTACAACGGCCCCTTCGATTTTCCTGAAGGCGTATTCATCTTTCCTCTAGTGACATACGCTTCTGTATCCTTACACTGGGTATGTAGCCATTCCTGCTTAGCCATTCTGGACTTTTTGAGAAACTCCTATTAAGATGTTTGTGCTCCCCTTCGCCTGCGTAGTGAACTGCAGTGATTGTGTCACTGCCCTGTGGATAAATTTTCCGCCACACTAACACAGTTAGATCGCAATAGACCGGTGACGCTGTATTGTAACATATCACAAAAATAACCATTATATCGCCTGTAAGATAAGCTACCTTGTATAGCCCATCTCGAGTCTATCTGTATATGACTTCCACGTTGCAGCCTTACGCTCCTTGCTTATTAGTTGCCCTCCGCCTGCGCTCCTCTCTTTTCTACAACGGCCCCTTCGATTTTCCTGAAGGCGTATTCATCTTTCCTCTAGTGACATACGCTTCTGTATCCTTACACTGGGTATGTAGCCATTCCTGCTTAGCCATTCTGGACTTTTTGAGAAACTCCTATTAAGATGTTTGTGCTCCCCTTCGCCTGCGTAGTGAACTGCAGTGATTGTGTCACTGCCCTGTGGATAAATTTTCTGCCACACTAACACAGTTAGATCGCAATAGACCGGTGACGCTGTATTGTAACATATCACAAAAATAACCATTATATCGCCTGTAAGATAAGCTACCTTGTATAGCCCATCTCGAGTCTATCTGTATATGACTTCCACGTTGCAGCCTTACGCTCCTTGCTTATTAGTTGCCCTCCGCCTGCGCTCCTCTCTTTTCTACAACGGCCCCTTCGATTTTCCTGAAGGCGTATTCATCTTTCCTCTAGTGACATACGTTTCTGTATCCTTACACTGGGTATGTAGCCATTCCTGCTTAGCCATTCTGGACTTTTTGAGAAACTCCTATTAAGATGTTTGTGCTCCCCTTCGCCTGCGTAGTGAACTGCAGTGATTGTGTCACTGCCCTGTGGATAAATTTTCCGCCACACTAACACAGTTAGATCGCAATAGACCGGTGACGCTGTATTGTAACATATCACAAAAATAACCATTATATCGCCTGTAAGATAAGCTACCTTGTATAGCCCATCTCGAGTCTATCTGTATATGACTTCCACGTTGCAGCCTTACGCTCCTTGCTTATTAGTTGCCCTCCGCCTGCGCTCCTCTCTTTTCTACAACGGCCCCTTCGATTTTCCTGAAGGCGTATTCATCTTTCCTCTAGTGACATACGTTTCTGTATCCTTACACTGGGTATGTAGCCATTCCTGCTTAGCCATTCTGGACTTTTTGAGAAACTCCTATTAAGATGTTTGTGCTCCCCTTCGCCTGCGTAGTGAACTGCAGTGATTGTGTCACTGCCCTGTGGATAAATTTTCCGCCACACTAACACAGTTAGATCGCAATAGACCGGTGACGCTGTATTGTAACATATCACAAAAATAACCATTATATCGCCTGTAAGATAAGCTACCTTGTATAGCCCATCTCGAGTCTATCTGTATATGACTTCCACGTTGCAGCCTTACGCTCCTTGCTTATTAGTTGCCCTCCGCCTGCGCTCCTCTCTTTTCTACAACGGCCCCTTCGATTTTCCTGAAGGCGTATTCATCTTTCCTCTAGTGACATACGTTTCTGTATCCTTACACTGGGTATGTAGCCATTCCTGCTTAGCCATTCTGGACTTTTTGAGAAACTCCTATTAAGATGTTTGTGCTCCCCTTCGCCTGCGTAGTGAACTGCAGTGATTGTGTCACTGCCCTGTGGATAAATTTTCTGCCACACTAACACAGTTAGATCGCAATAGACCGGTGACGCTGTATTGTAACATATCACAAAAATAACCATTATATCGCCTGTAAGATAAGCTACCTTGTATAGCCCATCTCGAGTCTATCTGTATATGACTTCCACGTTGCAGCCTTACGCTCCTTGCTTATTAGTTGCCCTCCGCCTGCGCTCCTCTCTTTTCTACAACGGCCCCTTCGATTTTCCTGAAGGCGTATTCATCTTTCCTCTAGTGACATACGCTTCTGTATCCTTACACTGGGTATGTAGCCATTCCTGCTTAGCCATTCTGGACTTTTTGAGAAACTCCTATTAAGATGTTTGTGCTCCCCTTCGCCTGCGTAGTGAACTGCAGTGATTGTGTCACTGCCCTGTGGATAAATTTTCTGCCACACTAACACAGTTAGATCGCAATAGACCGGTGACGCTGTATTGTAACATATCACAAAAATAACCATTATATCGCCTGTAAGATAAGCTACCTTGTATAGCCCATCTCGAGTCTATCTGTATATGACTTCCACGTTGCAGCCTTACGCTCCTTGCTTATTAGTTGCCCTCCGCCTGCGCTCCTCTCTTTTCTACAACGGCCCCTTCGATTTTCCTGAAGGCGTATTCATCTTTCCTCTAGTGACATACGTTTCTGTATCCTTACACTGGGTATGTAGCCATTCCTGCTTAGCCATTCTGGACTTTTTGAGAAACTCCTATTAAGATGTTTGTGCTCCCCTTCGCCTGCGTAGTGAACTGCAGTGATTGTGTCACTGCCCTGTGGATAAATTTTCTGCCACACTAACACAGTTAGATCGCAATAGACCGGTGACGCTGTATTGTAACATATCACAAAAATAACCATTATATCGCCTGTAAGATAAGCTACCTTGTATAGCCCATCTCGAGTCTATCTGTATATGACTTC